>NW_007232168.1:352073-369125 GCF_000164805.1 Carlito syrichta | reverse complement strand
GGTTTTTTTTTTTTTTGAGTTGGAGTCTCACTCTGTCACCCAGACTGGAGTGCAGTGGTACATTCACAGCCACCCCAGCATCTACCAGCTAAGCTCCAGTGATCCTTCCACCTCAACCTTCCAAATAGCCAAAGCTACAGGCACGCATTACCACGCCCAGCTAATTTTTGGTTTATTGTAGAGATGAGGTCTTGCCAAGCTATCCAGGCTGGTCTTGAACCCGTGGGCCCAGACAATCCACCCATCTTAGCCTCCGAAAGTGCTGAGATTACAGGCTGAACCATTAAGCCCAGTTAGTAAGGATTGTTTTAATTTTAAATTAAATGCACAGTCAACAAAAGCAAAAATTAAAAAGCAAGACTGCAGCACACTATAAGTTTTGCATAGCAAACAACCAACAAAACAAAAAGACAATTTAAATAATGAAAGATAATATTTGTTAACCATATATATGATAAGTAGTTATATTCAAAATAAATACATAACAAATACATTTAAAAATGCACATCCTCACTAATCATCAAAGAAATGCAAATTAAAACCACACTGAGATACCACCTAACTCCAGTCAGGATGGTCATCATTAATAACAAAAAATAACAATGCTGGGGAGAATGTGGGGAAAAAGAAACACTTCTACACTCTTGATGGGAGTGTAAACTAGTACAATCTCTGTGAAAACAGTGTGGTGATTCCTAAATGATCTAAAAATCGACCTCCCATATGACCTGGCAATCCCCCTTCTGGGAATATACCAGAGGAACTCAAAACATTCTATAAAAGAGAGACCAGTGCACGCAGGTATTTTGCAGCAGTATTCACAATAGCAAAAACATGAATCCAACTGTACTGCCCATCAAAAGTAGACTGGATAAAGAAAATGTGGTCCATATGCACAATGGAATATTGCACAGCCATAAAGGAGGACAAAATTATGAACTTTGCAGTTACTTGGATAGATTTAGAGTCTGTAATACTCAGTGATCTGTCAGAGAAACAAAGACCCGAGTATCATATATTCTCATTCATAAGCAGACCCTATACAATTATCATAATACTACAAGAAAAGGACTGGCAGTAGTGGGACTACCAGGGGAGTTAGGGGGAGGGCACCCTGCATCAATAAGCATACCTGATCTCCAAGCTGGTAAAGTGGGCACCAAAATGAGGCCCAAACTTTACCTGTACAATGACCATTTGTATCCTTAACCTTGAATTGTACCCTACATCTTTAAAATAAATATTAAAACAAATAAAATAAAATAAATAATACATGTACATATAAAAACACACATATAACTCAGTGGCAATCAATCAATAATCCAATTAAAAAACCGGCAAAGAATCTGAAAAAACATTTTTCTAAAGAAATCATACAAATGGCCAACAGGTATATGAAAAAATAGTCAATACCATGAACCATCAGGGAAATACAAATTAAAACTACAATGAGGTATCATCTCACACCTGTTATGATGACCATTACCAAAATAATGAAAGATAAGTGTTGAGGAGAATGTGGACCACTTTGGTTAGAGCCGTTATGAAAAATAGTCTGAAGTTTCCTATAAAAAAATCAAAAATATGACTATTATATGACTCAACAATCCAAATTATGGGTTTATAGCCAGAAGGAATACAATAATCATCTCAAAGAGATATTTGCCCTTCTCATGTTTATGTTACAGCATCATTCATAATGGTGAAGATATGGAAACTATCTAAGTGTCTATCAACAAATGAATAGATTAAGAAAGGAAATCCTGATATTTGTGACAACATGGATGAAGTTGGAGGACACTATGGCTAAGTAAAATAAGCAAAGAAAGAAAAATATTCATGCTCTCACTTGTATGTACAATATAAAAATAAGCCAAAATAATAGTAACAGAGCATAAATTAGTGGTTATTAGGGGGATGGGGGAGGGGAGATATTAGTAAACAGGAACAAAGTCTCATTTGTAAGACAAATAAGTTTCAGAGATCTAAGGTACAGCATGATGACTAGAGTCAGTAATAAGAAATTGTGTATTTGAAATTTTCTATGAGAGATTTTAAGTATTCACACCACATACACACACACACACACACACACACACACACACAGTGCTAACTACATGAGGTGATAGATATGTTAATTACTTGATTGTGGCAATTATTTCACTATGTGTACATATCAAAACATCAATATGTTCCTTTACCTCTATATATGTATATATGTGTGTGTGTGTGTGTGTGTGTGTGTGTGTGTGTGTGTGTGTGTGTGTGTGTATATACATATATAGAGGGAGCGGTACACATATGTATAAACAAGTACATATATACAAGTACATATACCCAGATATATATGTGTGTGTTTATATATATTTATATTTGGACACTCACATACACCTACACATCCTGTTGGTTCTGTTTCTCTGAAGAACCTTGACTAATACACCAATATCTGCCAAGTGGAATAAGGTGTGTTGGTGGAAGTGCAAACTAGAACAACCTCTGTGGAAAATAGTGTGGCGATTTCTAAAAAAAAATCTAAAAATTGACATTCCACATGACCCAGCAATATCCCTTCTGGAATTATACCTGTAGGAACTCAAATCTCTCCAGAAAAAAGATACCTGCACATGCATGTTTATTGCAGCATTACTCACAATAGCAAAAACATGGAACTAACTGTGCTGCCTATCAAAAATGGGCTGGATAAAGAAAATATGGTACATTTATATTATGGAATATTATGCAGCTATAAAGAAAAACAAAGTTGTGAATTTCACAGCAACTTGGATGGAATTATATATAGTCTATACTACTCAGTGATTTATCACAGAAACAAAGATCTGACTACTACATGTATTCACGCATAAGTGGACCCTGAATATGTACCATAATACATGTAAGAAAGTGATTTGCAGTAGTGGGACACTGACAGGGGAAGAGGGGGTGCTACATACCATCA
The DNA here is from genome assembly GCF_000164805.1 of Carlito syrichta. Taxonomy (NCBI): domain Eukaryota; kingdom Metazoa; phylum Chordata; class Mammalia; order Primates; family Tarsiidae; genus Carlito; species Carlito syrichta. The sequence continues at coordinate 366,169 of NW_007232168.1, read as the reverse complement.
ATAAGGGTGCCAAACTTTACCTGTACGAAGACCACTTATGTACCTAACCCTGAATTGTACCCTACATCTTTTTAAAAAAAAGCATTCTCTGAGAAAGAAAGATACAGAATAAAATACCTACTGTTCGAATCTATCATTTTATCTCAAGAATAATAGATCATTTATCACAAAACAGATAACTAATATCAGCATTTGATTGAAATAAGGTCATTAGTTTAATAACCACTTTAAAGTTGGTGTGAGTGTAACAACCTTTGCCAACTGAGAGTGAAAAAATCATCCCTGTCATCAGCTTGCTGAAAGAGTGCTTTGACACCTCATAAAATACAAAAAGTAGTTTTTGGTGCATCTGTCATTACAGAATCAGGGTCAAACTCCGGGTATACCCTACTCAATGTCAATCTAATCTGTCAAAAAATGAATGGCATTTCTGAAGTTTTATGGATAAAGAGGAAGAAAATCAAGACAGGATTGTTGACTGTGAATACTAAAAAATCTATGTCTTACTGTTCCAGGGTCTACTGTTACAGCATGTTTGAATAGAAGGAGGTTGGTGTGGCTCAAAGAGAGGACAGGGTAAGATGAAATCACCTACAAAGACAGAGTAGTCACAAAGTTTTCAATGACAGATTTGGGGCACGTCAATTTTTAAATTATGGAACCTTTTCATGAATATTTTTGACAATTCCTGGCATGCCATGACCCCTTCCAGAAATGGTTCTAATTCTTCAGCTCCATCTATAACCATTGCCTTCAACTCTTTATAAGCATATAAGCACAACTCATCCATGAAATGAATCACGTGCTGGGTTTTGGTTGTGTCTCAACATTCCTGAGAACATTCTGTTTCTTCATCTGTATTTGGGACTAATCATCGTATCTATAATGTAGAGATTGTTTTAAGGAAACAATGCTTAGTAGAAATTCAGTGTTTAATAGCATAGTCTTATTATCAACATCTCTTGTTTTTACAATTTTGCCAATGCCTATTCCTTTATTTGGAAAATCTTCTTATATTATGTTAGTAAATCTCTGCCTTTTTTTTTTCTTTTTTTGTAAAAGCAGCACTGATCTTCTCTATAAAATCACTTCTTATGTTCTTACAGCCAAAATTATTCATATAGTTTCTGTGTACTCAAAAAATTTTTCTATACACTATCCAAAATCATTATGTGAACATTAATAATTATTATTATCAATGTGAATAAAATAATTATTTGATATCTGTCTGTATTCACATTTCTGTAAGTATTTTTGTGGCAGAGACCATTCCTTATTTATTTCTGGAAACCACCAGCATAAGCATAATGAAACATATTTATATCAGTGCTTTCAGATTTCAGAAGTGCTGTTTGAAATCTTTTGCTGCTGCCCGTGTTCCTGAGCTCTAGTGTTGTACAATAGGATACTGATTTCCAAATCTGGCTTTTTGTCAGCAACTCCCGGGGGAACATTTACAAATAATGTTCTCTGACTTCATCCTCAATACCCTTAATAAGAATCTCTGAAAGCAGAGCCTGATAATCTGTATTATTTCCCCTGCTTTGCAGGGGATTTTTCATGTATAGATTCAGGTATAAGTGTCGTACATCACTGAACTAGGAATTTTTTATTAGTTTGAAAAGAAGCATTTACTCTCTCTTCCTTCCCATCAAGTACCTCTTGAACATGTTTCTTATTCCCCTAAGCTCTTAGCAGATGTCTTTATCCAATAAATAAATATTGACTTTAATAGAGTGTTTTCACAGTAAGCAGCAGTGAGAGGGTAGGAATTAAGAAAAAGAAAGAGGGTTTTTGGAGGGCACTGGTACTCAATGATGTATTTTTTATCACTTTAAAATTATACCCTGAATTTAAATCTAGAGTCTTACAAACTTGTTGAGTGTGGCCATACAATAGCCACTTCACATAGAATCAAAATATTGCCAGGCCAACATTTGATGGTGATCAGAGTAACATCTGGGGAAAGGTCAAAAAACTGCAGGGACAGCAGACATACTAAATTTATCTCAATTAACGATTTAGAAGCAGAAGTAAATTCAATGGGAAAAAAATCTCACAACGTAATCGGCTCTTAAGTGCTTCATAAGAAAACATTCTTGGAGAAATTGCTATGGATTTACAGAAAAGATAAACAGACAATTTCTGAAGCCCTCATATCTTGTGAAGTCTTTGAAGTAAGTGTCTTATAACAGGCAGAAGATGAAGAGTTTAAAGAGTGTTAAATAAAGGTCAAGATAACTGGTTCTGATGCTTGTTCTGCTCCCATCTGACTGTAATCTTAGCTATTTTATTACAACTCTTTTGGTCATATTTTCTTGATCAATAAAAAAGGTGATATAATGATAAAATTAAATTACCTTTACTGTTACAAAAAAAACCTCTGCATCTAAAATTTTTAGTGCTAATACTAAACGAGAAGTACAGAAAGCTGAAATTTGGGTAAAAAAGGAATGTGTCACTAATTCTTGGAAATAAAGACCAACTTTTTTTTCAGTGTGCTGACTTTGTGTGACTATGATTATGATTATGATTATAATTATGATTAAGATGTGGGGTAGAAGTCAAGATTAGCTACACAAGTAGGCTGTTTGAAGATGAAGTCTGGGCCTCCAACTGGGCCTCTCCTCTCCTGGTTAAGGACCAGGTATGCTTCTTCCCCCTGGCAGTGTCTAGCAACTTCTAATCGCTCCCTTGTGCTGATGTGATTAATGTTGAGGTAGCACTTATGAGTGAGAACATAAGGTATTCAACTATTTGTTTCTGTGATAGATCACTAAGTATGGTGGTCTCCAACTTAATCCAATTTGCTGCAAATTTGATTTTGTTCATCTTTATCACCACGTAATACTCCATGTACATGTACTACATTTTCTTTATCTAGTCCACTTTTGATGGACAGTAGGGTTGGTTTCATGTTTTTGCTATGGTGAATACTTCAGCTGTACACACGTGTGCAGGTATCTTTTTGAAGATACATAAAATATTCCTCTGGTGGTATATTTCCTGGAGAGGATTGTTGGATTATACAGAAGGACAACTTTGAGTTCTAGGGATCACCACAATGCTGTTCATAGAGGTTGAACTAGCTGGCATTCGACCACCAATGTCGAAACATTCCCTTTTCTGTACATTCATGCTAACATCTGTTGTTTTTTGATTTATTATTGATAGCCATCCTTACTGGACTTAGGAGGTATCTCATTGTGGTTTTGATTTGCATTTCTCTGATGGCTAGGGAGACTGAGCATTTTTTCATGTATCTGTTGGCTGCTCATATATCTTCTTTTGAAAAGTTTTTCTTCATACCCTTTGTCCATTTGTAAATAGAGGGGTTTTTGTTTGTTTGTTTGTTTGTTTGTTTGTTTTGGAAGTTTGTTTGTTTTGTTTTGCCTTTCAGCTCATTTGAGTTTCTTGTAGATCCTGGATGTTAGGCCTTTGTCAGATACATTATTAGAAAATATTTTCCCCATTTTCTTGAGAATTTCTTTTCCTGTGTAAAAGTTTTTCAGTTTGATGAGGTACCACCTGCATTCTTAGCTTTTATGACATTAGCTTTTGGGGACTTGCTCAAGAATTGATTGCCTACTCTGATGTGTATAAGAGTGTTCCCAATGTTTTCTTCTAAGATTCTTATAGTTTGAGGTTTTACATTTAGGTATTTGATCCACTTAGAGTTTATTTTTGTAAATGGTGATAGGTAGGGGTCCAGTTTCATTCTTCTGCATGTGGTCAGCCAGTTTTCCCAGCACCTAAATATGGTCTCCTTTCCCAGTGATTGTTATTGGTGTCTTTGTCAAAGATGAGCTAGTTGAGAGACCATGTTTTTGCTTCCAGAATTCTGTCCTGTTCCATTGATCTATATGCCTCATCTCACTAATCATCATAGAAATACAAATTAAAACCACACTGAGATACCACCTTATCCCAGTAATGATGGCCATCATTAATAAATTAAAAAGCAGTAGTGCTGGTGTGGGTGCAGAGAGGAGGGTAAGCTTCTACAGTGATGGTGGGAGTGCAAACTAGTCCGACCTATGGAAAATAGTGTGGCGATATCTAAACGAACTAGAAAGTGGCCTTCCATACGATCCAGCAATCCCCCTCCTGGGAATATGCCCAGAGGAATACAAATTGTTTCGCAAAAAAAAAACAAAAACAAAAACAAAAAACACCTGCACATGTATGTTTATTGCTACATTATTCACAATAGCAAACTATGCCAAATGAAAGTGGACTGGATAAAGAAACATATATATATGCCGGGCATGGAGGCTCAGTCTGTAATCCCAGCACTTTGGGAGGCTGAGGAGAGAGGATTGCCTGAACCTAGGGATTTGAGACCAGTCTGGGAAACTTAGTGAGACCTCATCTCTAAACTAAATCACAAAAAAACTAGCCAGGTGTGGTGGTGTGCGTCTGTAGTTCCAGTTACTTGGAAGGCTGAGGTGGAAGGATCACCTAAGCCCAGCAGGTTGAGGGTGCAGTGACCATGAGCATAGCACTGCACTCCAGCCTGGGTGACAACAGTAAGACTCCAACTCAAAAATGAATATGATGGACTATATAATATGATGAAATATTACACAGCCATAAATCAGGACAAAATCATGGACTTTCCAGCAAATTAGACAGAATTGGAGACAATCATTCTTAGCCATCTGTCACAGAAACAAAGAACCAAATACCACGTGTTCTCACTCATAAGTGTGATCTGAACATTAATCACAATAATACAAGGAAGGGATCTGCAATCACAGGACATTGCTACAGAGGGGAGAAGAGGGAGCATGTAACAACACAAAAGGTACCTGATTCTAAATCAGGGGAAGTGAGGACCAGCTGAAGGCTCAAACTTCACCTGCACTTACATTACTTATGTATCTAATCCTGACTTGTACCCCACATCTTTATAATAAAATAAAGTAAAAAAACCACAATCGTGTAATCATCACTACAAACAAGACATTGAATATATTTTTTACTGTACAAAGTTTCCTTGTGCTCTTTTGTAGTGATTATAATCCCCCACCAACTGTTAGCAACTGCAGATCTCCTTTCTGTCAGTTCAGTTTGTCTTTTCCAGAATGTCATATAACTGAATAATTATTCCTTAAGTATATATTGGGAATTGTGTACATTATTCATGAATCCATTGAAGTCTAACTCCTTTCACATAACATGTGTTTGAGATCCATCCATGTTATGTCATGTACCAGCTATTTTTTTATGAATGTAGACAGTTATTTATTTACTAGTTGATAAACATTGGGTTGTGACCAGTTTCTAGCTCTTATGAGCAGAATTGATATAAACATTTATGCACAGACCTTTCTGTAGACATATGTTTTCATTTCTCTTGGATAAAAGCTTAAAATTGAGATTGTTGGCCATATGTTAAGTATTTGGTTAAATTGATAAGAAACTACACTGCCTTAATTACTGTTTGATTTTTTTAAATGATAAATTATAAATTTGCATAAGACAAATCCTCCACATTTGTTCTTGTTTTAAAAATTATTTGGGGGGTTTTCTGGGAAGATGGCAGCATAGCTAGTCAGATTGTGAAAGCCCCTGTGTGAGTGAGTGATTTTATTGATTATTCTGTCTGTATTTCTGTGTGTAAGTGGGAGCGTGAGAGGCTGACTGAGTGGAGACTCAAAAGCAAGTGGCCAAGGCTGTCTTGGTGAAACCGCTGGTGTTGCAGCTGCTCTGCCAGGATCCTAGCACTTCCCAGAGCACAGAAACTGAGCACCATTTTCTAAAATCAGCAGAGTTTTTCCCGGAAAAAACTGTTGGAGCCATTGCTGTTCCCATCACCACAGTGCCAGGCCAGATGCTGGCAGCGAGGCTCACCGAGGGAGTGCAGTGAGGGAGCCAAAGGCAGAGTCCCAAAGAAGCCGCCAAAGAGGCCTGGACTGCACTCCAGAGTCTTTCCCCCAGGTCTCAAGATCTGGAGAGTATGGCAGCAGCTGGGGAGGAAGATATTGACCCCATTTGCAGCAGGAACTGCAACTAGTAGAGAAACTGAGCAGATTCTCTAATGCTTGGGCAGAGAAATTCTCCAGAGCTACTTCTGCAGAGCAGCGGAACTGCATTTTGAAACCTGAGACTGGGCTGTGATCTCTGCATTGTACTGGGGCTGCTCTTTGTGACCTCAGAGAGTATTGCCCCCAGTGCACAAGCTCTGGTGGGAAAGGCAGATACGGAACCCCAGATTATCCACCCTTCACTCTGAGTGAGCTACTTGGGTGATAGCTGCAGACAGAGGAAAAGATTGAGAAGGAAGCTGGTGAGTGCCTAGCAGACTCCTCCCCACTCCTAGCAACAAGCAAAAGAGATCTAGACAGCAGGGCAGAGGCAGGAGGCCCCATTCCTCTACCTCAAACTGGATGCCCTGCCTGGGAGCTGTGACTATGTTGGGAGAAAAAGGAAGGGAATGAGATCCCAAGAGACACTGCGCCAAGTTATTTCAGCCCCATATCCTCCCACCAGTGCGAACTGGCTTCCAATTGCAGGTAGCCTCAGGTGAAGATTCTAACATCTTAAACTTTAACAGTGAAGAAGGAGCTGCAGTTAAGATCTGCAGTTATATAACCCACAACAAGAGGAAGTTCCACCTTCTCAAAGAAATACACTAAAACTGAGAACTCTTTATTTATTTATTTTTTGGTGGGGGGGGAGTTGATGATTTTTTGTTTGTTAGTTTGATTATCTAATTTGGTTACTTTGTTGATTGGTTTTATTTTTTTCTCTCCTTCTTCTATTTCTCTCTTTTTGCTCTTCTTTGTGTTTGTGTTTGTGTTTTTGTTTTCTCTCTCCTTCTTTCCTTTTTTTCTCCCCTTCTTCCCCCTCCTTTCCCTCTTATACTCAGTTTTGGAATCAGGGGCTATGCAAGCATACACACTGTAAGGTCATATTGTGTGGAGACGAAGAGTGAGTCATAACTGGCCCATTCGCCAGACAGCAATCATTATGACACGCCAATCGATTCTGAATCCTTCTGGCCCCTCCCCACCTCCTAGTAAATGCTCAAAATTGTAAAAAGACAGCACAACACCTCACCCCAAGCCTTATCTCATAATTGAAAAAATTGTGAACCCCAGCACAAGGAAGGACAAAAGGTAGAGCAAATATCAGAAGTGACTCCTTCCTAATTTTCCACTGAGCAACAGAATTAAAGAGAAAGATAAGGGAACTGCTACAAATGAAGGAAAAACATTAAAAAGACTGCTGGTAAACCTCAGAGACCCAACAAAGTGTCAATGCCAGAAAGAACAGCTACCAGAGCACAACAATGACTATCTCTCAGAACAATAGTACTCTGAAGGTACTCATGGAGATCAGAGAATTGTTGGATAGAATGAATAAAAATAAAGAAATGCAAGGACTAAAGCTAAATGAAATTGCAGCAGAGCTGGACAGAGTCAAAAGAGTCCTTAGAAATAACAGAAATAAAGAACTCCATCCAAGAAATAAATAACAAACTGACAAGCATGAGGATCAGAGTAGACCAAGTAGAAGAATGAATCTCAGAACTGGAAGACCAAAATATGAAATTTACCCTTTCTAGTAAAAATATTTTTTAAAAAACCATAAGAAGAAAGAAACACTATCCAAAAGATGTGTAATTTTATTGAGAAACCAAACTCACATCTGATTGGAGTACCTGAAATAGAAAGATAAATGGAAAATACCCTGGAACAAACATTCCACGAGGTCATTCAAGAAAACTTCCCTCATCTGGCCAAAGACATGGCTATACAAGCACAAGAGAGTCAGAGAACTCCCGAAAGACACCTTATGAGAAGAACAACCCCTAGCACATAGTAATGAACCTACACAAAGTAGGTATAAAAGAAAAAATCATAAAGGCAGCAAGGGAAAAAGTCAGACTACTTACTAGGAGAGACCAATCAGACTTGCTGTAGAGTTATCTGCATAAAAACTACAGAGAATAACAAAGTGGACCACAATCTTTAATGTTCTCAAAGATAAACAATTTCAACCAAGAATTTCCTATCCAGCCAAGCTAAATTGCACCAACAATGGAGAATTAAAATCTTTCCCAGACATCCAAGTCTAAAGAAAATATGCTACTTCAAGACCAACTCTACAGGAGATGCTCAAAAAGGTTCTGTGAACAGAAGAAAAAAGAAGCGAAAGAAAGACCATATACTTCACAAGATCACACACAAATACAGAAGCAACAGAATACACAGCACACCTGAAAAAATGAAAACACACCCATATATGAACACAAAAGCTAAACAAAACAAAACAGCCTTATAAGGGCATTATGACAGGACAAACTCTCACATTTCAATAATCAGCCTGTATATAAGTGGACTAAACACTCCACTGAAAAGATGCAGAATAGCAAACTGGATAAAAAATATGAACTAATAATTTGCTGCCTTTGGGATTCATCTCACCATAAAGGATGCCCACAAACTCAAAGTCAGAGGATGGAAAACAAATTTTCCAGCAAATGGTTCACAAAAGAAGGCAGGAGTTATGATCTTAATATCAAACAAAACAATTTTTAACTATCAAAAATTTAAAAAGAAACAAAAGAACACTACATAATGAGAAGATCTTCAATTCATCAACAAGAAATATTCATCCTAAACAAATATGTACCCAACACAGGAGCACTGGCTTTTATAGAGCAGCTACTAAGTAAACTAAAAAAAAATATTGACTCTGACACTGTTATAGCTGGGGATTTAAATACCTCACAAACAGTGCTAGATAGATCACCAAGGCAAAAAAATCAATGAAGAGATCCAGGACCTCAACTTGATGATTGACCAAATGGATTTAATAGGTTCCTACAGAACATTCCACCCAACAACCACAGAATGTACATTCTACATGTCACCACATGGAACATAACCTAGCATTGACCACATACTCCGCTATGCATCAAGCATAAACAAATTTCACAAGATTGAAATATTGCTGTATACCTTCTCAGACCACAGTGGAATAAAAATAAATATCATCATCAACAAAGTTCCCCCTAAACCCACAAAAACATGATCACTAAGCAACATGATGCTGAACAACCCCTGGGTCAACACAGAAATCAAAACAGAAATTAAAATATTCCTGGAAACAAATGAAAAGGAAGAAACATCTTACCAAAACCTCTAGGAAGTCATGAAATCAGTACTAAGAGGGTAATTTAAATTTCTATGAACAAACATCAAGAAAATAAAAACACAACAAGTTAACAGCCTAAAGAATCACCTAAGTTAGCTGGAAAGGCCAGACCACCAAAACTGTAACTTCGCTGAAAGAATCCAGATCACCAAAGTAAAAACCCAAATATGGGACATAGAAGACAAAAAGATTATATTAAAAAAAACAATGAATTGAAAAACTGGTTCTTTGAAAGGAAAAACAAAATGTTGAACCCCCTAGCCAGAAAAAGCCCAAATAAACACAATCAGAAATCCAAAAGATCAAATGACAACTGACTCCAAGAAAGACAAAAGATTATGAGAGATTACTATACATACCCATGTGGAAACAAACTGGATAACCTAAATGTAATGGATGACTTTCTGACATCACATATCCTCCCTAAATAGACTCCAAATAGACCTAAACAGACCAATAACAACCAGGAAATTGACTCCCTCATAAGAAAACAACCTTTAAGAAAAGACCTGGACCAGGCAGTTTCACAGCACAATTCTATAAATCATACAAGAACTGATACCAATTCTATTTACAGTATTCCAAGCCGGGCTCGGTGGCTCAACTTGTAATCTCAAGCTTTTGGGAGGCTGAGGCGAGTGGATTGCCTGAGCCCGCGGGTTCGAGACCCACCTGGGTAACTTGGCGAGACCTCATCTCTACAATAAAGGCGTGGTAGCGCGCCAGTAGTTCCAGCTACTTGGAAGGCTGAGATGGAAGGATCGCCAGAGCCCAGCAGGTCCAGGCTGCGGTGGCCAGGAGCAGCCACTGCACTCCAGTCTGGACAACAGAGTAAGACTCCAACTCAAAAATAAAATAAAATAAAGTATTCCAGGAAATCGAGACAGATGGAACTCTCCACAGATCATTTTATGAAGTCAGCATCACACCGGTCCCCAAACCAGATAAAGTTCCAACAAAGAAAGAGAACTGCAGGCCTATATCCCTGATGAACATTGATATAAAAATTCACAACAAGATTCTAGCAAATCAGATCCAACAACACATCTCAAAAATCATCCAATATGGCAAAGTAGGCTTCATCCCTGAGATACAGTACTGGTTCAACATCCACAGGACCGTAAATGTAAATACATCAGTAGTTGTAAAAATAAGAACCATATGATTATATCATTAGATGCAGAAAAAGTTTTTAATAAAATCCAGAATTTTCTACCAAGAAGCATCTCTCTTGATAAAAACCCTTGAACATCTAGGCATATAGGGAACATACCTCAAAATAGTAAGAACTATCCATGATAAATCCACAGCCAATGTATTGCTAAACAGACAGAAACTGGAAGCATTTCCCCTGAAAACTGGAACAAAACAAGACTCCCCAGTCTCATGCCTCCTGTTTAACATAGTGTTGGAAGTCCTAGCTATAGCAATCAGACAAAAGAAAATCAGGGATACCCAAATAGGAAAAGAGGAAGTTAAGTTATGCCGCTTTGCTGATGATATGGTCCTATACCTTGAAAATCCAAGAGAATCTGTCAAAAATCTCCTTGCACTTATAAGGGACTTCAGCAAAGCCTCAGTGTACAAAATAAATTGGCAAAAGACAATCACCTTCTTATATACCAACAACAAACAGGCAGAAAACCAAATTAAAAGCATAATACCATTCACAATAGGCAAAATAAAAAGGAAATACCTTGGCATCTTCCTAACCAGAGAAGTGAAAGACTTTTACAATGAAAACTACAAAACACTGCTCAAAGAAATCAAAGACACAAACAAATGAAAAAATATTCCATGTTAATGGACAGGAAGTATCAACACTAAGACATCCATTCTACCAAGGACAATATACAGATTCAATTTAATACCCATTCTCAGACCTGGAAACAATACAGAAATTTATATGGAAACATAAAAGACCACAAAAAGCCAAAACAATTCTCAACAAAAGAAACAAAGTGCAAAGTATCACACTTACAGATTTTAAACTTTACTATAAGACTACAATATTCAAAACAGCCTGATGTTGGTAAAAGTCAAGCATATAGACCAATGGAACAGGACAGAGATTCCAGAAGGGAAACCTCAATTTCTCAACCAACTCATCTTTGACAAAACCTACAACAACAACCACGGGGGAGAGGAGAACCTATTCAGTAAGTGGTGCTGGGAAAACTGGCTGACCACATGCAGAAGATTGAAACAGGACCCCTACCTATCACCATACACAAAAATCAACTCTAAATAAATCAAAGACCTAAATGTAAGACCTCAAACTATAGTAATCTTAGAAAATGTAGTAGATACCCTTATGGAAATTGGAATAGTTAACCAATTCCTGATCAAACCCCAAACCCCATGCTTTAAGAGATAAGATAGACAAGTGGGATCTCAGCAAACTGAAAAACTTCTGCAAAGCAAAAGAAAGCATCAAGAAAGCAGGAAGACAGCCCACAGAAAGGGAATAAAACATCTGCCAACTGTATATCTGACAAAGGCCTAACATTCAGGATCTGCAAGGAACTCAACTGTGTTGAAAGGAAAAAAGCAAACAGACCCATTAAAAAGTCATCAAAAGACATGAATAGACACTTCTCAGAAGAAGATACACGGGCAGCCAACAGACACATGAAAAAGTGCTCAGTCTCACTTATCATCAGAGAATGCAAATCAAAATGACATTGAGATACCTCCTAACCCCAGTAAGACTGGCCATCATTAATAAAACAAAGAACAGATGCTGGCAAGGATGTGTAGAAAAAGGAACGCTTCTACACTGCTGGTGGGAATGCAAACTAGTGCAACCTCTTTGGAAGACAGTGTGGTAATTTCTGAAAGAACTAGAAATTGATCTTCCATATGACCCAGCAATTCCCCTATTGGGAATATACCCAGACCAACTCAAATCATTCTACAAAAAAGATACCTGCACACGTATTATATTATATATGCATTGATATGATCATATGACTTTTTCTTTTTTTGTCAATGGGTATAGTAAATTATAATATTTGATTTTTACATTTTAATTAAACTTTATATTTCCAAGAGTTGTTGCAACTCTATTCACAATAGTAAAAACATGGAACCAACCATGTTGACCATTGAAGCTGGCCTGGATAAAAAAAAAAAAAAAGTGATACATATACACAGTGGAATATTATACAGCCATAAAGGACAAATATATGGACTTTGCAGCAACTTGGATGGATTTGGAGTCAATTATACTCAGTTATCTATCACAGAAACAAAGAACAGAGTACCATATGTTCTTACCCATAAGCGGACCTTGGACAATTTTAATACTATAAGACAGCATTTGGCAGTAACAGGAAACTGTTGAGTGGGGGGAATTGGCAGTTGAGGGAAACTGTTAGGGGAGGGAGGGGCATACCTCATCAACAAGGGTACTGCATAATCAGTGTTTGTATACCTAACCCTGAATTGTACCCCACATCTTTATAATTAAAAAATAACAATAAAAGGAAAAAAAGAACATTGGAGGAAACAAAGGCATTTACAGAGACTCAAGTGAGCCCAAGGGGCCAGGACGAGCAGAAGTTCAAGAGCACTGGGTCCTCAAGGAACGACCTGCCTTTTCCTTCCATGTGGTCTCTTTAAGAAGACAGACTCCATGTGGCCTTAGGATTTCCACCCAAAATGGTCCTAAACTGTCTTTATGGTTTGGTGCTTTAAAGGATTAAGATTTCCAGATGTCTTGAGAAGGATTTCTGCAACACTGTACTCTCTGTATATATACATTATTGATAGGGTGAGCACCGAGGATTTGTCCAAACAGGATCACTTCTGAAAATGAAAAGGTGTTAACGATGACACAGGGACAATGGGCTTAGACTGAAACCATGGTCACATACCAGTTGCATCTCACTGAATAGCTGAGCGGCTTGCTGTGCAATTACATTAACTATGGGAACCGTGAAAAAAACAAACTGTGCTTTGAAAAGTGAGACTAAATCCCTGATGTTGGCTTCAACAGTTGTGCAGAAGTGGACAAGGATGAATGATGCTGTCCTGGAAGTACTCTCCTTACAGCCAGGACACAGATTGGGTCCCCAGAGCAAAATGCAGAAAGGGATCACATCCAGCTGAGCTCCCGTTCCTGAACAAAGAGGCCCTTTCCCCAACAGATCTCCATGAACCAAGAAACCCAGGTCCTTGGAGCTTATAGCGACTCAAGCTGGGCAGGGAGAAGCATCTCCCAGAATGCAGCCTGCTTCTGACCTGGAGACCTGGGGATTTGGGGCCCAGGAGGCAGGCCCTTGGACATAGGCATTGATATTCCCCATTATCGGGAAGGAGGAGAGCCCACCAGAGAGCCAGAGTGGAAGTCAGTCAAGGTGGTGGGCAGGTGCCAGGGCACCTACAGCAGACAGGCGGCTGTGGCCAGGGAGCCCTCCTCTGGCGGGGTGCTTGGAAGGAGCCGCAGCCCCTCCAGCAGAGCTGGGTCAGGCATAGAAATTTTTACTACTCCTCAGCTAGCGACTCGGAGTACTCACAAGTCAGCCGCTCGTTCCTGGTCACGTTTGGGAGACATTTTTATAGCATGTTTCCTCCAAAATGTAATCATTCTAGAAGATATTGTGTGACCAGAGATTCTATTGTCATTACTCATCAACAAGATGCCATTCCTCGGGTACTTTTTTTCCAAGCCCTGCTTGACAAGGAAGCCAAATTTGCCAGCTGGTCTCTGCTCTCTCTCCATCCCTTGCTTAGTGCCATGCCCTCCCAAATAAAAATTCTGTGCCTTAAATCTTTTTCTGATTTTCTAATCACATGATATACATCTCAAAGAACGTTCAGAAACAAGTGACATACTGTAAAAATGATTTGTTCCATGTAAAGATAAGAAGACCAAACAGCGAACCTACCAGATACAATGGGCTTCCTGATTTTTTTTTTTTTTT
>NW_007232168.1:346036-352053 GCF_000164805.1 Carlito syrichta | reverse complement strand
CTGCTAGGGGAGGGGGGGCATACCTCATCAACAAGGGTACCTGCATAATCAATATTTGTATACCTAACCCTGAATTGTACCACACTTCTTTATAATAAATAAAAAATAAAAATAAATAAAAATAAAAAGTAAGTATTATTATTTTTTCAGTTGGAGTCTCACTCTATCGCCCAGGATGCAGTGCAGTGGCACACTCATGGCCATCCCAGCGTCGACCTACTGGTTGCCGTTGATCCTTCTGCCTCAACCATCCAAGTAGCCAGAACTACAGGCACGAGCTACCAGGCCCAGCTAATTTTTTTCATTTATCATAGAGACGAGGTCTCACCAAGTTGCCTGAGCTGGTCTCGAACCCACAGACTCAGGAAATCCACTTGCCTTGGTTTTCCCAAAGTGCTGGGATTACAGTCTGAGTCACCAAGCCCGGTCAAAATTAAGAATTATTTTAGCTATAGAATGTTTGTAGATATACTTTACCTATTTTTAAAAGCTTCTTTATTCCTAACTTCCTGAAAATTTGTTGTTGTTATTATTGTATTAAATGGATATTGATTTTTGCCAAATGTTTATATATGCATTGATATGATCATATGACTTTTTCTTTTTTTGTCAATGGGTATAGTAAATTATAATATTTGATTTTTACATTTTAATCAAACCTTATATTTCCAAGATAAACTCCACTTTATAATGACATATTATACTTTTTATATGTTGCTATATCTGATATGCCTATATTTTGTAAGGAATTTTTGCACTCATATGATCAAAATATAATAATAGAGTTCATAAGTTGAATGTTTTAGAATAAAAAAAGATACAATTTGGGGCTAAATTCTGGCCCAGAATCTAGGATATTTCATTCTAAGCCATCACTTTTCTTTAGCATTTGCATAAAATACTTCATATTTACTATCAATTTATAGTTTAAAATTCTTTTCATAGGATTGTCACAATAATTCTGTGGAAGAATATTATCTTTTTTACCTCCCATTTTAACTGAAATTGGGGAAGATAAAATGCCTTCCAAGTTCTTACAGTCTATTATGTTAATAGCAACAAGGGCACCACTGGAATGGACATCGTGGATGGCAGTTGATGCTGGCTGCCGGAGGACAGCGGTTGAAGAGATTGCCTACATAAAACATTGCTGCATGGCATGGCTTCACACGACTTGGAAACTCAGTTCAAAGAGGGATCTTCCAAAGTGTGTTCAAAGAAAAAGGACGTAGAAACTGCACACATAATTAAGGGCTGGAATTGTAACTTGTATATCATTACTTCCTTTATCATCTATCAGTCAGAGAAATCACAGGGCCTCCCCGACTCAAGTAAACAGAGAAATAGACTATATTTTGATGGCACCTGGACAAGGGCAAATATGTTATAAATATAAATATGCCCCTGTGAGTTCACAAAAAAATTTGAGTATATATACCAAGTTTATTAAAAATGATTGCCTCTGGGTATAGAGAATGCAAAGACTCAACTTTCTATGACTAAAATTTATATGTTGGAAGTATAACAGATTTTTACCTTTTGAAAATACCCCTATGTTTTTTGGATATATTTAAAAGAATATTAAAGAAACATGTTCTGAATTAATGTCAACTAATTGCACTCTCCCAATTTTCCCAATGCACCTCAAAATTTATAAGAGAAAATTACTACTATTGGATCTAAAATTTTGTCTGAACATTCCTCAATTCTTCCTGGTTTTCTAAAAAAAAAAAAATTCCTTTAGATCACTCCTGTTCTATTTTATGGGAAAACTATCTCTTCTACGGGAAACAGTCCCTTTAATAAGCAGTTACTTTTTAAAACACAGTGCCAACCTTTAAAAAAAAAAAAAAAAGTCTTGCAAAAATAAAGGGAGGCCATTGGATGAGTTAGGATTCAAAATCTTTCCTCCTAATCCTAGATATTACATGGTATGATGAGAAGTGGAAGGAACTGAGAGGTACTGGTCATATTATTGTGCTATTTCAATATCATAACCCTTTAAGCAGTGAAATACTCTTTTCTTAAATAGACTTGGTCGAGATAAGGCCACATATCAATAAAAGTTTCCGAGATATACCAGACAAATGCCTTCAACTTCTTTCTACATTATTTTTCAACTAAGAATGCCTTCCTCTGTTCAAAAAGGCCACATCTATTAAAATAGGAAAAGATGATGTGAATAATGGCAAGAAACACAATTGATTCCTACTTAGAGGAAAACACAGTAATGACTTACTTCTGTTGGGCACTATAAGCATCAATAATTGCTAGTATCAAGTATAATTCCTCATTACATTTGTAGTGAAACTCCAACAGGTACAGAACTAAATTAGAATGAAGGCTTTGGCAGACTTCAAAATGAACTCTCCGACAGTTTAAAATTTGACATGCCCCAAATCTGTCATTGAGAGCCTTGTGACCTATTATTGCGGGTGATTTCATCTTAACATGCTCTCTCCTTGAGCCATATCATACTTTGAACTTCTATTCACACATGCTATAACAGTAGTCTCTAGAACAATAAGACACAAATTTGTCAGCACTCACAGTCAACTCCCCTGTTTTGATTTTCTTCCTCTTTGTCCATAAAACTTCAGGAGTGCCACTAATCTTTTGATAGATTAGATTGACACTGAGTATAGGGTATACCCAGAGTTTGACCCTGATTCTGTAATGACAGATTCACCTAAAACTACTTTTTGCATTTTATGAGGTGTCAAATCACTCTTTCAGCAAGGGTGATGACAAGGATGATTTTTTCACTCTTGGGTGGTAAGAGTTGTTACACTCACATCAACTTTAAAGTGGTTATTAAACTTATGACCCAATTTCAATCAAATGCTTATGATATTAGTTATCTGTTTTGTGATAATAAGAGGATGAAATCATTAAGAGATTCTTACAGTGTTTTATTCTGTATCTTTTAATACATAGCTAAAGAAAAAAATATTCAATATCATAAGTACTTCTACATTCTTTTCTACTCAAAATAAGTAAGAAATTCAGAAATATTAATAGTATTTCTTCTCTAGATTTCAAGAGTGTCACCAGTACAGAAAACATATAGGCAAATACACTTCAACGGGACTTTCAATGTTTTTTCACAGTAGATACTCTATATCTATCTTTTGCACACCTTCTTCCACTTGGCAGATAACCTGGTGTATTAGTCAAGATTCTTCAGAGAAACAGAATTAACAAGATGTGTATGTGTATATGAGTGTGAATGTCCACATATAAATATATAAACACACACACGCATATATATGTATATTTGGGTATAGGTACTTGCATATATATATGCCTATTTATATGCATGTATCTCTTTCTCTCTCTCTTTCTCTGTATACATACATA
Organism: Carlito syrichta; assembly: GCF_000164805.1. Classification (NCBI taxonomy): domain Eukaryota; kingdom Metazoa; phylum Chordata; class Mammalia; order Primates; family Tarsiidae; genus Carlito; species Carlito syrichta. The sequence continues at coordinate 348,693 of NW_007232168.1, read as the reverse complement.
GAGAAAAGGGGAAGGAGAAAGGGGTAGAGAAAGAGAGAGACAGAGAGAGAGAGAGAGAAAGAGAGAGAGAGAGAGAGAGAGAGAGAGAGAGAGGCAAGGGAGATTTCTATTTTATTTTTAAACATTTTATTTTCAAAAATTGACTCACATCTGATAGGGGTAAGTGAGCATGCTGGAGATACTGGGATTAGTTACAGTTCAAGTCCAAAGGCAGTCTGCTGGCAAAATTTTTCTTGTTCTGGGAAGACCAGTCTTTGTTCTAGTAAGGTTTTCAACTGATTGGATGAGACTCTAGTATACAAGCTGTGTATATAAAATCCACCAGTGTAAATGTTAATCCCATCTCAAAAGCACCTTCACAGAAATGTCTAGAACAGTGTTTGACCACATATCTGGGCACCATGGCCCAGCCAAATTGACAAAAATAAATCAGCCATCACACTTAGTCTTCACTTTTGCTAAAAATTTCTCCGTTTTCAAAGGAAGGAGACTTTTTACCTTTCTATAGCTATCTCTCTGCCCATACTCCTGCTCTTTGATTTCTCTATAACCTGTTCTTTTGTCTCTCCTTCGAAGCCCCATCCCCAACCCCTTATGACATACTATACTAGTTTCTGCAGTCTGCCCAGAAATTCAAGTCTTTCCGTGGAAAATCATTCTTTTGGTCTTTTCAGGATTGCTATTTCTTGCCTTCATTTTATAGCCCCACTCCACTCCATTTCTTTTATTCTCTAATCTTACCACAGTTCCTTCCCATCAGCATAGAAAATACGTATCTCACAGGTCAACAGTAGTTTCCTAGTGGCTACAAGGAGCTTTTCTTGGTTCTTGTTTCTTGATATCTTTCTGTGCACTGATTCTGTTATCTTCCTCTTCCATTTGATTTTCTGCGATTTCCTCCTCTTCTGATCATTCCATCTATTTCTCCTTCACTTGCTTTTCTTCTTCTCATCACTCATGTAGATGTTTCTCAAGCTCTATCTTCTTTTTCTTTAATTTATTCATTTTATCATCCTGAAAAGATACCTAAATGCATATATTTACTTTAAAAAAATATATTTACAAATCTATGTCTTCTATGTTATTTATCCTTCTATTGTCTAGTTTCCCATGCTAAAATCTAGGAGCTAGGTGCAAAAATTTTCATTCTCTCATTCTTCTTATTTAGACCAATGAACATTCCAGTAAGAGTCTAACAAAGAAATACTTCTTCTACTTGATTCATTTACTTTATCTTTATTGGCCTGCCATAATTTAAAGCTTCATATTCTCTTGTCTAATTATTTGAAAGTACTCCTAACTGTTCCCACCTCCAGTTTTTCTTCCCTGTATCCATTTCCCTAATCTGATGGAGTAGTCTTTCTAAACATATGCCTAAAAACGTCTCCCTTTTGCCTCTTGTGTATTTTGCAATGCCTCTTCAACATGTGCTCCACTCAATATATGATCTATTTCTATTTCAAATTATTATTGACATGTGATAAATCAATGTCTGCTTATTCTGTCATTCTTTAAATGAAAATGAAACTTAGAGACATAAGCTTGTGGTTGCTCTGCTATTTAAGCTAGATCAGAAAATATGATTGTATTTCAAATTTAATTTTTTTCTTATAATGTTGGTTAGTTATACTCATTCAAACTAAGACAACTTCTAAATAAATAAAAAAAAATAAAAATGCCATTGGCCTCTGTCATGAAAAATGAGTGCCCCTTGAGTAAAAGGCAGTAATAATTCAAAGCAGTGGTGTCAACATGGCTGGATATTAAAATCACCTAGGGAGTTTTTTTTTAAGTGTTGATGCATAAATTCTGCATGTTGATGCAGAGTCTCTGGAGGTGGGATGCTGACATTTTTTTTTAGATTCCTATCGAGTCTAATCATAGGCGAGGTTGAGAGCCAACAGTCTTCCTTGCTACTTGAAGTGTCCATATTTGAAAGTGGCCTGTGGGATGGCATAAATATATATAGACTATTTAAAACTAAACAGAAGTGTTTTTTTGTTTGTTTGTTGAGTTGGAGTCTCACTCTGTCGCCCAGACTGGAGTGCAGTGGCCGCTCCCAGCCACCACAGCCTCGACCTGCTTGGGCTCCAACGATCCTTCCGCCTTAGCCTTCCAAGTAGCCGGAATTACAGGCATGCGCTACCATGCCCGGCTGATTTTTTTGCTTTATTGTAGAGATGAGGTCTCGCTGCCCAGGCGGGTCTCGAACCCGCGGGCTCAGGCAATCCACTCACCTCAGCCTCCCAAAGGCGTGGGATTACAGGCTGAGCCACCGAGCCCGACTAACAGAAGTGTTTAGTGTTTTTGATATGTATGTGTAAAAAGATGCCTTTTTAGGAGGATATTGACAAACTTATATGCTGCAGAACAGAACAGTTAATTACTAAACAAAACTTACTCAGAACTGACAAATGTACTTATTACAGAGCAATTTCTTTTTTCTTAGCTTTTTTTGCAGTATGATCAGCAATTTAAAATTATATATATTTAAAGTATGCAAATTGATGTTTTGATATATGTATGCATTGTGAAATAATTACCACAATCAAGTAATTAACATATCTATCACCTCACGTAGTTATCATTTTGTATGTGTGTGTTTCTGTGTGTGTGTGTGTGTGTGTGTGTGTGTGTGTGTGTGTGTGGGGAGAGAA
>NW_007232168.1:214198-346016 GCF_000164805.1 Carlito syrichta | reverse complement strand
TCAATGTCCACATATAAATATATAAACACACACACGCATATATATGTATATTTGGGTATAGGTACTTGCATATATATATGCCTATTTATATGCATGTATCTCTTTCTCTCTCTCTTTCTCTGTATATGTGTAAAAAGATGCCTTTTTAGGAGGATATTGACAAACTTATATGCTGCAGAACAGAACAGTTAATTACTAAACAAAACTTACTCAGAACTGACAAATGTACTTATTACAGAGCAATTTCTTTTTTCTTAGCTTTTTTTGCAGTATGATCAGCAATTTAAAATTATATATATTTAAAGTATGCAAATTGATGTTTTGATATATGTATGCATTGTGAAATAATTACCACAATCAAGTAATTAACATATCTATCACCTCACGTAGTTATCATTTTGTATGTGTGTGTTTCTGTGTGTGTGTGTGTGTGTGTGTGTGTGTGTGTGTGTGTGTGTGGTGAGAATACTTAAAATCTCTCATAGAAAATTTCAAGTACACAACATATTATTATTAACTCTAGTCATCATGCCGTCTGTACGTTAGATCTCTGGAACTGATTTATCTTACGAATGAGAATCTTACCTGTTGAGTAATATCTCCTTTCCTCTTACCCCCATGCCCCTAATAACCACTAATTTACTCTGTTACTATGATTTTTGACTAATGTTTATATTCTACATACAAGTGAGAATATGCAGTATTTTTCTTTCTTTGTCTGCTTATTTTACGTAGCCACAGTGTCTCCAGCTTCATCCATGTTGTCACAAATGTCATGATTTCCTTTCTTAATCTATTCATTTGTTGATAGACACTTAGGTGGTTTCCATATCTTCACCATTATGAAAATGCTGTAATAAACGTGAGAAGGGCAAATATCTCTTTGAAATGGTTATTGTATTTCTTTTGGCTGTATACTCATAATTTGGATTGTTGAGTCATATAATAGTTATATTTTCAATTTTTTCAGGAAATTTCAGACTATTTTCCATAATGGCTCTAACCAATTTATAGTCCCACTAAAATGGCCCACATTCTCAACACTTAGCTTTCATTATTTTGGTAATGGCCATCATAACAGGTGTGAAGTGATGCCACATTATGGTTTTAATTTGTAGTTCCCTGATGGTTCATGGTACTGAGTATTTTTTAATATACCTGAGGGTCATTTGTGTGGCTTCTTTAGAAAAATGTCTTTTCAGATCATTTATCCATTTTTTAATTGGGTCATTGATTGATTGCTATTGAGTTTTATGTATGTTTGTATATATTTTTAATATAAGCACTTATCAGATATATGATTAGCAAACATTGTTTCTCATTATTTAGATTACCTTTTTGTTTTGTTGGTTATTTCCTTTGCTATGCAAAGCTTATAGTGTGCTATTATCCTGCTTTTTAATTTTTGCTTTTGTTGCATGTGCATTTAATGTGAAAATTATTTATTTATTTGTTTGTTTTGAGTTAGAGTCTCACTCTTGTCACCCAGGCTGGAGTGCAGTGGCACACTTATGACCACTATAACCTCGACCTGTTGGGCTCAGGCGATCCCTCTGCCTCAGCTTTCCAAGTGATAATGTGAAATTTAAAGAATCCTTGCCAAGATTTATGTCAGGAGGCTTTTTCCCTATGTAGTCTTTCCAAGAATTTCTATATTGTTGTTTCCAGGTCTGAGAAAAATGATGTTGGCAATTTGATGTCTTTGCATTGAATCTGTAGATTGCCTTGGGCAGGATGGACATGTTGACAATATTGATTAATGAACTGTTTTTACCTCAATTGGCATGAATAGTTCTCAAAAAAAGAGAAAGAGTTAGATAGGAAAGAGGGAAGGAGGTGGGGAGGGAGTGAGGGAGGGAGAAAGAGAGAGACAGAAAGAAGACCCAATTTTACTCTAGATATTGTGACAAAATAATATAATGGCAAACATCAACTGTGTCATGGCAGCGATCATCTGGATTGTAGCACTAACAAAAGATACAGTGTAATCCATATTAGAAAAGTTTAAAACACTGAAAGCAGACAATTGAACTAGGAGGAGAAATTTATTGTCCTCACCATACTGACTGCTGCCTCTATTTTCCATTTCATAATTCCACAGTACCTCTCATGGTAAGAGGATAGGAAAGACTGGTGCCAGCAAACTTAAATTAAGATATTTCCTTTCCTGTAATGTGTCCTGGGGTGGCTGTCTTCCGAACTTGTTTGTGGTATTTCTTTCTATTACCTTTTGCTTATATCTTTTTTTAACTAGATAATCTGAATCACAGCCAATTCTATAGCTTTAAGTTTCCTCAGACAAGCCTATAACCTGAGAAACTTAGAGGAGGATGTTAGAAGGAGAATGAGAGAGATTATATCTGTCAACAATGCAATTCCCAGTTAACAGGGGCTAGTGTTAATTACAGTCCTAATCTGTTTCAGATTTTTTATTCTCACTGTCTCAGAATATAGATAAAGAAACGTCATATGTTTCAGCATGCCGTTCCTTTTTATGACAGAATAATAATCCATTGTATAGATAGAGCACATTTGTTTATCCATTTGTCTGTTGATGAACATTTGTCTGTTGTTTCCACCCTTTGGCTATTACAAACAATGCTTCCATTAGCATACCTGTGGAAATTTCCATATGAACATATGCTTTCATTGTTATTGGATACATACGTAGGAGTGGAATTTCTGGGTGGCATGTTTATTCTATGGTTAATAAAAACATTATTCTAATTGAAAGCCAGTCACAGAAGATTAAATACTGTATGATTTCACTCATGAAAACACATAAGTTGAGCCCAGTGGTGTGTACCTGTAGTTCCATGAGTCTTAGGCTGAGGCTGGAGGATTGCTGGAGCCTAGGAGTTCGAGCCTGCAATGACTTATGATTGCACCACCAGCCTGGGCAACAGAACAAGGCCCGAGAGAGAGAGAGAGAGAGAGAGAGAGAGAGAGAGAGAGAGAGAGAGAGAGAGAGAGAAAGGAAAAAAATAGTTGAAAAGGCTATAGAAATGGAAAGTATATTTGTAGTTATAAAGGTCTCGAAGAGGAGGGTGAGTATAGGGAAATGATAGCTAAAGAGTCTGGGATTTCTTTTTGAGGTGATAAAAATATTCTAAAATTGGCTGGGATGACAGTTGTACATATTTATGAATATACTACGAGCCATTGAATTACACGCTTTAAATACATTAGATCTCAAAAAAGCTGTTGAAAATTAATAGATGAAAGACTGAGTTGGAAGAATCACTGGAGCCCAGCAGGTCAACTCTGGGGTGGCCATGAGCATGCCATTGCACTCCAGCCTGAGCAACGGAGTGAGACTCCAACTCAAAAAACATATTCTCATCAGATAATTTTTTTAAATTACATGGTATCTTTTTTTCTGACTCAAAACCATCTTTCCATGCTTGCCTTTAGTTATTCGCTCCAACTGAAATATGTTGAAGAAGAAGCAGAGAGGAAATGACACTGCATGTCTTCATGATCATCTTCTTTACCAGCTTCACTAGGTTGGCATAAGTGAGGTTACTCTCTGCTCAGAACTATCACAGCTACTTCCATTTATACTAGATACGTCTGCTACATAGCTGTCTTCACATCAGATTGCTATATTTTTGGGAAGTAAAGTAATATGATATTAATAATAATTTCCCTAGGACCAAAAGCAGAGTCTAGAACTTAGTAGATAAAAAAACATGTTACATGGATTAATATTCTAAATCATTTTCTCTCTGGAGAGTTACAGAGAGTTTGAGTAAGATAACATACAAGAACATTTAATTTAGAACAGCCAATTCTATTAAACAATGGTTTGGACTTCTCATTTAAAGTGTCACTTGACTATACTTCCAACCAACAGCCTTTTAAGCTTACCACCAAAGTTCTTGTAAGGACATGAATAAAGACAAACATATCATCTTCTAAAAGTGATATGACATCTAAGAATTAAGAATTCTCCCTAATCATAAAATCTATGTAGCTGGTGAAAATAAACAAATACAAATATTAGCAAGTGTTTTGATCATGATTTACCTTTTGAAGTAGGAAAATTCTATCCGTATGAAAGAAGTTAGAGAGGTAATTTATCTCCCTCCTCTTGATTTAGAATTCTATTTAGAGATATAAGGATTTTGTCAAAGGATTTTGCCAAACAAGAAAATGGACAGCCATCTCTTCATGAACAGCCATCACTTCATGGAGATGATATTTGATGTGTAGGATTATCATTTCACACCTCACATTTCCAAATATGAAAATATCATTCAAGATGTAGCAATTCCAAAGAAATATACAGGGAATTGCTGGCCCTTTCTTGCATCTGTTACCTAAATATAGATGGGTCACTTTGTGGACAGTCTTAGAGACATGGTATTATATATAAAAAATTAAGAAAGACTACAGATTGATGCTCAAATGTGTGTGTGTGTGTGTGTGTGTGTGTGTGTGTGTTTAACTGAAATATGTTTAAGAAACAGCAGAGGGAAAATTACATTGTAAGACTTCATAATAATCTTTTTTACCAAAATGCATTGAAAGACCCTGTAGCAAATATGCAATCATATTTTTTTCTTTCTGTCCTACATCATTACAGAATTCTAATCCCTTTTATTAAGAGAAAAATAATCTTGTAAAAATCTAAACAGATAAACTAAGTTATCTACAAAGAAATAAAAATGAGGCTGGCCTCACATTTCTTCATTGAACCAAATGTCTGAACAAAATGGATACTGTATACAGTATAAATATATATATATAATTTATTTATTTATAATACAGATGTGAGGTACACATCAGGATTAGGCACATAAGCAATCTACATGCAGGTGAAGTTTAGGCCTCCAACTGGTCCTCACTTCCCCTGGTTTATGACCAGGTACCCTTTGTGTTGTTACACACCTCCACTCCCCTCCCCTAGAAGTGTCCCATGACTGCCCATCTCTCCCTTGTCCTACTGTGATTAATGTTCAGGTCCATGAGTGAAAATATGTGGCATTCTGTTCTGTTTCTGTGATAGATCAGTGTGAGGAAAATGGAGCTGGCTTTCACACCTGGCCAGAACAAGATAGCCCTTCCTTAGACCTTGGCCCACTAGAACTTATGACTGAGCATATTAATGTAACTTGTTAAGCATAATTATATGCTCATAATCTGGCTGTGTGCCACCATTGTGTAGGTCTGTTTAAAAGCAGAAAGGGACAAATCTCAGCACGGACCTGCTTTCCCCTTTGTGACTGCCGGTCGCCATGATTATGACTAAAGAGTACCGTTATTTTGAACTTGGTTTCTCAGTTGTTCTTTGTCTTGACTGAATACAATGTGAATCTGTTTGGAATTGAGCTCCCCCAGCACATTCACTAAGTATGATTTTCTCCAACTCCATTCAATTTGCTGCAAAGTCCATGATTCTGTTCTTTTTTATGGCTATGTAATATTCCATCGTGTATATGTATCACATTTTCTTTAACCACTCTACTTCCAATGGGCAGTAGAGTTGGTTCCATGTTTTTGCTATTGTAAATAGTGTGGCAATAAATATGTGTGTGCAGATGCTTTATTGTAAAATGATTTATGTTCTACTGGATATATTCCCAGAAAGGGGATTGCTGGATTGTATGGAAGGTTGATTTCCAGTTCCTTTAGAAATCCCCACACTATTTTCCAAGGAAGTTGGACTAGTCTGAACTCCCACCGACAGAATAGAAGCAAAACAATTCTCAGCAAAAGGAACAAAGTGGGAAGTATCATACTTCCAGACTTTAAACTCTACTACGAAGCTACGTTAATCAAAACAGCCTGATACTGGTAAAAGAACAGGCATGTAGATCAATAAAACAGGACAGAGATTTTGGAAGCAAAAACTCAGTCTTTCGACCAATTAATCCTCAACAAAGCCATCAATAGCAGTCACTGGGGAGAGGAGAGCTTATTTGGCAAATCATGCTGGGAATACAGGCTAACTACATGCAAAAGAATGAAACAGGACCCCCACCTATTGCCACATACAAAAAAACAACTCTAAATGGATCAAAGATCTAAATGTAAAGCCTCAAGCTGTAAAAATCGTAGAAGAAAATGCAGGAGACACTGTTATGCACTTTAGAGTAGACAACCAATTTGTGATCACAACCCTAAAAGCATATGCCATAAAAGATAAGATAGAAAAGCAAAACTTCATTAAACTGAAAAGCTTTTGCAAAGCAAAAGAAACCATCAAGAGAACAGGAAGACACCCCACAGGATGTGAAAAAATATGTGTTAATTATTAATCTGACAAAGGCCTAATATCCAGGATCTACAAGGAACTCAAAGGAGCTGAAAGGAGAAAAGCAAACAGTCTTATTCAAAAATTGGAAGAGAACATGAATAGACATTTCAAAAGAAGACATATGGGCAGCCTACCGATACATGAAAACATGCTCAGCCTCAGTAATCATCAGAGAAATGTAAATCAAACCACATGGAGATACCACCTAACTCCAGTAAGGATGGCCATCATTAATAAACCAAAAAACAGCATATGTTGACAGGGGTGCAGAGAAAAGAATAATGTTTTTATATTTTTATGGATAAATCTTCTGACCTAAGAGTTTCTAGCTAGAAAAATTACTGTTTGTATCACTTAGAGTTTATAGTTAGTTACCTCCTCTTTGCTTGCTTTTCTTCTTTCATTCATTTTTTACAGAGTTTTGCTCTGTGATGCAAGTTGGAGAGCAGTAGCACAATCACCTCACTGCTCAAGGGATCATCTTCTCTCAGCCTCCTGAGTCACTGGGACTACAGGCACACATACCACCATGTCCCGCTAATTTTTTTTTTTTTTTGAAATAGGGTCTTACTATGCAGCCCAGGCTGGTCTTGAACTTCTGGCCTCAAGCAATCCTCCCACCTAGTCCTCCCAAAGTGCTGGGATTATAAGTGTGAGCCACTGGTATGACCACTTTCTAAAATTTGATATTAGAAATTTTTTCAGGTATTCTGTATTCTTTGCTCATACTTAAAATTGAATCACTAATAATCTTATTGAAAACCATAGATGTCTGGAAGGGTCATGTAGACCGTATGCTTAATCATGGAGACAGCTGAAGGAGCTGTTTTATTTGGGAAACCCAGTGGTAATTAGTTTATTTATTTGTTTTCTAAGGCTGGTCAGAGTTCTCAGAGAAAACTTCCAATCTCTTCTCTAAAGTATAAGAAGTAAATAAATAAACAAACAGCTGCCAAAAATCTAGGAACTAAGTTGGAGATGAAATCTGCGGTCTGATGGCTTGTCTTCCAATGTGTAGAGGAGTTTTTTTCCATTTCCTATGTTTGTAATGCAGTGCCCCCACCTTCAACTGTGCCTTGCGTCTCTCAGTGCAGAACGTGCAGAAGCACTCCTCAAAGGGTCAATTTCTAGACATCTACTGCCATTGCGGCACAAAAGATATAACACCTTTCTCTTCTAGAAATGGGGTATGGGATCTGTAGTCAAACTGCAACTTAAAACGCATTTTTAAATAAACACATTGGTTTCAGCTTTTCTCTACACCCACTTCCAGAGGTACCTTGTTTTGCCCCTTCCTGAGCCTTTCAGAACGTCTGCAGTGCATAGCCTTGCCGTTGACCCTCTTCCAGCACAGGGCTCAATGTGGTCAGAATTGTGGCCCTCACGATTTGTATTCTACTTCTTAGCTGGGAATGGTCTCCTCTTTTAGTCATGTCCTTGTGAGTTTAATCATTTCAGTATAAATTTTATCACTTAGTTTTTGTTTAATTTCAGCAGGATATAACATAAATGTGCTTCAACCTAAACTTACTAATGGATTTTCTAACTTTAAATCATTTTCTAATGACTGAGATAAATCACAATTATTATAATGTGGTCTTTTTAAATTGTTTGCTGGGTCTGTTTGGAAAATGTTATTGATAATGTTTTCATTATGTCCATAAGTGATTCTCTTCTATAAGGTTTTATTTTCTCATATTGTCTTAGGTTGGTTTTGGAATAAAGTAAACTGGATTCATAAAATTAATTATAGAGATGTTTTCAGTGTTGTTCTTTGAACAGATTAATGTCAAGCATATATGACATTGGATATTTTGAAAAAAGGCAATTGTAAAACCATTTGGGAATGTTGTTTTTTCAAAAAGACATTTTACTACTGATTAAATTTATTTAGTAATGTTGTTTTATTCAGATTTTCCACTTTTTATAAATTGATTTTGTTAATTGTATTTTCCTCTAAATGTAGATATTTCATTTAAGATTAAATCATTTTGATCTTAAAATTTTAATGGGATTTTTTATAAGTTTATAAGAAGAACTGCATCTATAGTAATGCTTCCTTTATAATTTAATAGAATTAATTTGTGTTCTATTGTAATTTTCTTCTTTAAACTCAGAAATTATTAATCAATTTTAGTAGTTCTCAATAAATCCTCTTTTTATATTGTATTAAAATAAATAATCTGATCTTAATTTTTTTCTGTTCTACTGTCTGGTTTTTTTTTCTCTCTTTTTTAATTTTTAAATTTTATTTTATTATAGTGATATGGGGTAACATTGAGGATTCACTACATAAGTAGGCTGCATGTAGTTGAAGTTTGGGCTTGTAACTGGCCCTCACTCTCCCAGTAGTAGACCAGGTATCCTTCATATTGTCATGTGCCCCTCACCCTCCTCCTTCCTTCCCTCTCCTAGCACTGCCCCAGGGACTGCTGATCCCTTACTTGTGCTAATGTGACTAATGTTCAGGGCCCATATATGAGTGAGAACATGCAGTATTCAGTTCTTTGTTTCTGTCATAGATCACTTAGTATGATGGTCTCCAAACCCATCCAATTTGCTACGAAGTCCATGATTTTTTTCTTCATTGTGGCTGAATAATATTCCATTGTTTACCTGTACATTTTCTTTATCCAGTTCACTTTAGATGGGCATCAGGGTTGATTCCATGTTTTTGCTATTGTGAATAGTGTGGCAATAAACATGCATGTGTGTCTTTTTTGTAGAATGATTTATGTTCCCTCTGGATATATTCCCAGGAGAGGATAGCTGGATCGTATAAAAAGACAATTTTTACTTCTTTTAAGAATCACCACACTACTTTCCATAGAGGTTGAACTACCTTGCACATCTACCAACAGTGTAGAAGCATTCCCTTTTCTCTGCTCCTGCACCAGCATCTGTTGTTTTTGACTGATTTATGGTATGCTTACCAGAATTAGGTGGTTTCTTATGGTAGTTTTGATTTGCATTTCTCTGATGATTAGTGAGGCTTAGTATTTTTTCATGTGTCTGTTGGATGCTTATATATTTTTTCTTTTGAGAAGTGTCTGTTCATGTTCTTTGCCCACTTCTCAATGGGTTGTTTTTTTTCCTTTCACTTTGAGTTCCTTGTAAAACCAGGATGTTAGGCCTTAGTCAGATGCATAATTTGCAAATAGTTTTCCCATTCTGTGTGCTGTCTTTTTACTTTCTTATCAGTTTCTTTTGCTGTGCAAAAGCTTTTCAGTTTGATGAGGTGTCCCAGGTTTCCGTTTTCTCTAACATCATGAATTGAACATTTAAATTACTAATTTTTCACCCCTACCTCTATTGTAATATATGTACTTTGGACTCTAAGTTTCTTTCAAAGAGCCCTCTTTTTTTTTTTTTACTGATTATTTGGATTCTGATACATTATGTTGCTCAATTCTTAATATATGTTAATATATTTTTTCTTCTATAATTTACAAATTTAGAGTGTGTGGTTTTGGATTTTTGTAACTAATTTATACTATTATTAAAATATGGTCAGTATACACACCTGCATAATTTTGTTTATTCAGTATTTGTTGATATTTAATTTTTGCCTGATTGATGACCAGTCAAAATGTTTGTGTTTTGCTAAAAACATAAAGTTTTCTGTATCAGTTTCAGAGATATTTTTTAAAGTTCTATACTACAATTGTGGTTATGTCAATGAATGTTCAACTTTGTAGATTTGTTGGTACAAGTATAAAGATTAGGGAATGTGTATATTTCAGGAACACAATTATAAAATATTTAGAAACTGCAATTAAAATTTCATATTATAGAAATAAAATGTTACTAAATCTAAATTTAAAAACTTTAATTCATATAGTAGAGAATTCTAGTTTTTATTGTCAACAAATCTTTAATAAGCATTTTGGCTTAAGGTTTATTTTATCTGATAGTAAAAAGCTACAGCTTTATCTTGATTAATAATTTCCTGGAACTTTTTCTATGCTTTTACTTTTAATCTTTGGTATCTTTACATTTGAATTTTAGGTTGGTGCAAAAAATATGTATATGCAGAGTCACAAATGTCCAGCTCCCTCAAATGAACTAGTTATTTCATTTTTAAGTATGACTCTATCATTAATAAAAATTTAGCTTAAAGATAGTTTCTATATTATATATGTTTTAGTTTCATTTCATTTTTAAACCACTCAAATTATTCAGTATCACTATGACTTTTACTGTTAATGTTTTCTCCACATTTTTATTCAGTAATTTTTAAAATTTATACAATAAAATTTAATCGCAAATATGTAGTTTTTTATTAGATTTACATGGACATGAACAAAAATATAAAAATAAGGAAAAACAGATGAGCGCTAAAAACTAGGAGAACCACATCATTTCTGTTCTTCTGAGGAATTTTTAAATAGATAAATTTCAAAATTGAAGAAAACCCAGTGAACACGTAAGTTTCCTGCTGGTGAAACTATAAATTACTTTTTAAAACAATCTTACTGAGATTTTATTGACATAAAGTAAAAACTAAATGTTTATTGTATACAATTAGAAGATGATATGTGTATACATTCATGATATAATCACCACATTCAAGGAAAAGAACATAGGCCAGGTGCAGTGACTCAAGCCTGTAATTCCAGCACTTTGGGAGGCCGAGGCAAGAGGATTGCCTGAACCCTGGGGTTCGAGACCAGCCTGGGCAACTTGGTAAGTCCTCGTCTCTACAATAAATCAAAAAATAAGCTGAGTGTGGTGACACACACCTGTAGTTCCAACTACTTGGAAGGCTGAGGTAGAAGGATCGCCTGAGCCTAGCACGTCGAGGCTGTGGTGGCCATGACGGTGCCACTGCACACCAGCCTGAGCGACACAGTGAGACTCCAATAACAACAACCAAAAACATAACCTTCACCTTTAAAAACGTCCTGTGTCTCTTTGTGTGTGTGTGCATGTGTATATATTTTGCTTTGTTTTGCTTTTGTGATAAGAACTCTTAACATGGGATCTACATTTTCTTTTTTTTTTTTTGAGTTGGAGTCTCACTCCGACGCCCAAACTGGAGTGCAGTGGCCGCTCCCGGCCACCGCCGCCTCGACCTGCTGGGCTCTGGCGATCCTTCCGCCTCAGCCTTCCGGGTAGCTGAAATTACAGGTGCGCACTACCACGTCCAGCTGATTTTTTGATTTATTGTAGAGATGAGGTCTCGCCTGCCCAGGCGGGTCTCGAACCCACAGGCTCAGGCAATCCACTCACCTCAGCCTCCCAAAGGCGCAGGATTACAGGCTGAGCCACCGAACCCGGCGGGATCTACACTCTTGACATATATTTAAGTGTACAATACTGTATTATTAACTAAAAGCACTATGTTGTATAGCATATCTCTAAAACCTTTTCATATTGCATAACTGAAACTCTGGGAATGTAACAAGGTGCAGCCATTATAATAGACAGTATGGAAGTTCCTCAAAAAATTTAAATTGAGAGACCATGTAATCCAACAACCTTGCTACTGGATATACATATATGCAAAGGAAATGAAACGTGTGTTTTGAAGAGATATTTTTATGGTCATGTTCATTGCAGCAATATTCACAATAGCCATGATATGGAATCAACTTAAGTGTCCATTAAAAATATGAATGGATAAAGAAAATGTGGTATATATACACAATGAAACATCATTCAGCCTTAAAAAAGAAGGAAATCCTGCCATTTCAACTTGAACAATCCTGAAGGACATTATGCTAAGTGGATAAGTCAGTCACAAATAAACAAATACTGCATGATTCCACTTATGTGAAGTACCTAATAGAATCAAACTCATAAAAGCAGAGACTACCACGATGGCAGCCAGGAACTGAGGAGGCAGAAATACTGTGTTTTTAACCAGTTATTTTTTACTCACCGTTGTATCTTTCTGAGTTTTTTTCTTCACATATATATGGTTTAGTCAATCTTTCATTTAAAAACTATGAATAATAAATACCCTCATTCTTTCCTTAAAAACATCTTTAATTTTTTCTTATATAATAATATATTAAACTATGAAATTCTATATTTTGACTTTTTTTATCAATACTTTGAACATATTTTTGTCTTTATAATGGTCTAATTTGAGGAGAAGAAGTATCTGTTTTTTTCTATAAGGTTTTTTGATATTCACCTTTTACTCTGGCTTTCTTTTGCTTTACTATATTATTTTTAGAAGTCTATTTTATTCATTCTACTTGCAATTTAATGTGTTTCTTAAGTTGAGAGCTCTTGCTATTCTATAATTCTGTACAATTTTCAATTTTTATAACTGTTAGTCATTTCTGTGATTTTCCTGTTCTAGCAAGTGTATCTTTCCCATCTAACCTTTTCCTGAGGGACATCCTCTTCACATTGCCAACTTTGTAGGAGGTTCTCCATTTCATCTCTTAGCTATGCTTACAACCCTAGAACAAATTCCCTACAAGGGTGTTAAAGCCTCACATCCAAGCATTAAGAGTCAAAATCTGAATTATGAACCTACCGGGCAGAAATATTTGTGCACTGACTTTTATTTTATTTTTATTTCTTTCTGGAACCAAGGATTTCCTTTTGTTTCCTTTTTTGGTTTACTTCTACCAATTAATATATTTTTAGAATCTAAATTTATTTTACACCAGGATGAGAATCTCAATCAATTTGGTACTTCATGCTTCTATTAATACATAATATATTTAAAATATGAAAAGACAAAGGAAAAATAATCACATGAATTCCAGGAAGCCTAATAATAATAAGGTAATATCTGACATATGCTCTTATTTCCTCTTTAATGTAGCTACTAAAATAAGATAGTGTAACTTTTATTAAGTAAATAAACCTGCTAGTCTAGTTCTTAACTGCAAAATCCTAAGCCATTAGCCAAGCTCTGAGGTAGCACTAGACTATCAGATCAAAGAAAATCTTCCCCTTCTTGTGTCACTTTGTTACAGCCCTGATATTCCTAACTCACCGTATACAAAGCATGGTCTTCTTTCAGCTTTGCATTCCACTTCAATGAAGTAATACTATGTCATGTAGTATATCTGGAAGCTGTCAGTGCTCTGTATATTACTATTTTATAATAAGCTATCATCTCTTGACAGTGTAAAAGAAGGGAAGTAGATGGATTTTATAGTGATTGGAAGGAACCAAAGTTGTGTATAACACACTATAGGTGAAGCTCCTGCTTCTATGGAGGGGACGACAGTGAATGCGGGAGTTGAAAGCTAGAAGATTTTTCCAGATTTTGTCTTTCCCCAGAACTACTTAATACAGTAAATTGGATGGGAGGGGCACTTGCCTCAATTCCAGCTTCTTCTGTGGTGGTACAAGGTCAAAAATTTTAGAGCAGAGTTTCTTCCTTATGGCATGAAAGATATGTTTTCTCTGTGGTTCAGTATCTTTGATCATATTATATAAATATGCCATCTTGTCCAGTGGTAATTTTCATCTGGTGACATCAAAGACTTGACAAATATCAGATCCTTGAGGGATAAAGGGATCGAAAGGAACAGGGAATTCTAAGCTTGGAAATTTAATTACAGTTATGAAATTCCCCAAGGATCAAGAAAAAGTTTCTGAGTCCCTCAGCCTGTCAGTTTTTCTAGGATATGAAATAAAAATATCATAATATAAGATTTTAGTAGCATGATTATATATATTTGTTACTAATCTGAATTATCAATAAATAGATACAATGTGAGATAGGAAAAAAGTTTATAATCTAATTCTGAAAAATTCTTTTATATTAGTTACTTAAAACTTTTATAGAATTGATAATATAGCAAACTAGATGTAGTTGGATTCCATATCTTTTAATTTTTTTATTAAACATTTTTTATTTTAAAATTGTGGGGTAAGTTAAGGGTTACAAATATGCATCATTCAGGCACACTTGTTGGTAAGGGGTGTCCCCCCCATCCCCAGACAGATATTGACTACCATTAATCCCACCACCCTTCCCCTCCCTGTCCCCCCCTGCATAGATTCCCACCACTGTCAATCCTATTCTTATAGTATTACGATAGATGTTCAAGGTCTACTTATGAGTGAGAACATGTGATACTCAGATCTTTGTTGCTGTGAAAGATGACTCAATATTATAAACTCTAGTTCTATCCAAGTTGCTGCAAAATTCATGATTTTGTTCTTTTTTATGCCTGCATAGTATTCCATCATGTATATGTACCACATTTTTTTAATCCAGTCCTCTTTTGATGGACAGCATGGTTGGTTCCATGTTCTTGCTATTGTGAACAAAGCTGCAATAAACATACGTGTGCAGGTATCTTTTTTATAGAGTGATTTGAGTTCTTCAGAGTATATTCCCAGTAGAGAGATTGCAGGGTCATATGGGAGGTTGATATTTAGAGCTTTTAGGAATCGCCACACTGCTTTCCACAGAGGTTGCACTAGTTTACACTCCCACCAACAGTGTAGAACTATTCCCTTTTGCCACATCCTCTCTAGCTTCTGTTATTTTTTGAGTTATTGATAATGGCCATTCTGACTGGAGTTAGGTGGTATCTCAGTATAGTTTTAATTTGTATCTCCTTGATAATTAGTGAGGCTGAACATTTCTTCATCTGTCTGTTGGTTGCTCGTATGTCTTCTTTTGTGAAGTGTCGGTTCATATCTTTTGCCCACTTTGTAGTGGAGTTGTTTGTTTTTTTCTTTTCAGCACATTTGAGTTCCTGGTAGATCCAAGATGTCAGGCCTTTGTCAGACATGGAGTTGGCAAATACTTTTTCCCAGCATGTGGACTGTCTTCCTGCTTTCTTGATGGTTTCTTTGGATTTGCAGAAACTTGTCAGTTTAATGAGGTCCCACTTGTCTATCTTATCTCTTATGACCCATGCATTTTGGGTTTTGTTCAGGAATGGGATACCAGTTCCAATTTCCATAAGGGTGTGGTCTACATTTTCTAAGGATCTTATGGTTTGAGGTTTTACATTTAGGTCTCTGATCCATTTAGAGTTAATTTTTGTGTATGGGGATAGATAGGGGTCTTGTTTGAATCTTCTGCATGTGGTCAGCCAGTTTTCCCAGCACCATTTACTGAATAGGTTCTCCTCTCCCCAGTGGTAGGTGGTGGAGGCTTTGTTGAAAATGATTTGGTTGAAAAATTGAGGTTTTGCTTCTGGAATCTCAATTCTATTCCATTGGTATATGCCTGTTCCTGTACCAATACCAAGCTGTTTTGATTATTGTAGCTTTATAGTAGAGTTTGAAGTCTGGTAATGTGATACCACCTGCTTTCGTTTTTTTGCTGAGGATTGTTCTGGCTATTCTTAGTCGTTTGTGTTTCCATATGAATTCCTGTATTGTTTTTTCTAGCTCTGAGAAGAATGTTGCTGGTAATTTGATGGATGTTGCACTAAATCTGTAGATTGCCTTAGGTAAGATGGACATCTTCACAATGTTGATTCTTCCAATCCATGAGCATGGGATATTTTTCCACTTGTTTGTGTTACCTTTGATTACTTTGAGCAGTGTTTTGTAGTTTTCATTGTAAAGGTCTTTCACGTCTCTGGTTAGGAAGATGCCAAGGTATTTCATTTTTTTGTGGCTATTGTGAATGGAATTGTGCTTTTTATTTGGGTTTCTGTTTGTTTGTTATTGGTGTAAAGAAATGTGATTGTCTTTTGCATGTTTATTTTATATTCTGAAACTTTGCCAAAGTCCTTTATCAATGCAAGGAGGCTTTTGACAGATTATCTTGGGTTTTCAAGGTACACAATCATGTCGTCTGCAAAGAGAGGTAACTTGACTTCCTCTTTTCCTATTTGGATACCCCTGATCAAAATGTAGTTGGATTTCATATCCTTTCATTTTTTAAAAAAAGTAGTTGATACCTAATAGATGTACATATTTGTGGGATACATGTGACATTTTAATACATTAATATGATTGTAATGATCAAATCAACATAATTGGAATATTCATCACCTCAAACATGTATCTTTTCAAAAGATAAAAAGCTGGGAGCATTCTAATTTTTCTCTTCCAGTTATTATAAAATATACAATAGTTACTGTTACTATTGTCACCCAACTAAACTATTAAACACTATATCTTATTCTTTCTACCTGTTTTTGTATCCATTAATCAACATTTCTTATTTGAAGATGACATAATCTTATAGAAAAACATAAAGATGCCGCCAAGAAAACTGTTAGAACTGATAAAATCAGCAACGTGGCAGTAACAAAATCAACAAACAAAATCAGTAGCATTTATATATGTCACAGTAAAAAATCTGAAAAAGAAATCAAGAATACAATTCCATTTACAATAAGTACAAAAAATAGAAAACAACCTAGAAATAAATTTAGCCCACAAAGTAAAGTATCTCTATAAGGAAAACTAGAAACTAAACTAACATGATGTTCACAGTCATTCTGGGAGCTTATTTTACTATCCCTATTATACTAAAGAAGAAACTGAGGTCCAGATGAAGTTGATGGCTTATATAAAACAAAATATTGGTTTGTATGTTACTTTATTTCAAAGCCCATTTTTCTGTTTGATTTTTCTTTTTTTATAACTAAATTCAAGTATTATTTGGGTTCCCCTCATATGCATATTTTATCATGTTTTATTTTTAAAATGTGGGGTATAATTCAGGGTTAGGTATACAAATGTTCATTATGCATGCACCCTTGATGATGAGGTGTGCCACCCCCCCAGCAATTTCCCACTATTGCCAATCCCTTTCTTATAGCATTATGATAATTGTACAAGGTCTGCTTGTGAGTGAGAACATGTGATACTCAGTTCTTCTGTGATAGATTACTCAGAATTATAGACTGCAAGTCCACCCAAGTTGCTACCAAGTTCATAATGTTGTCCTTATTTATGGCTGTGTAATATTCCATTGTGTATATGTACCACATTTTTTTTTTTTATTCAGTCCTCTTTTGATGGGCAGCACGGTTGGTTTTATGTTTTTGCCACTGTGAATAATACTGCAATAAACATTCATGTGCAGGAATCGTTTTTGTAGAGTGATTTGAGTTCCTTCATGTATATTCCCAGTAGGGGGATTACGAGGTTATATGGAAGGTCAATTTCTATATCTTTTAGGAATTGCCAAACTGTTTTCCACAGAGTTTTTGCTAGTTTATACTCCAACCAACAATGGAAAAGTGTTCCCTTTTCCCCATATTCTCTCCAGTATCTGTTGTTTTTTGAGTTATTGATGATAGCCATCCTGACTGGATTTACGTGGTATCACAGTATGGTCTTAATTTACATTTTTTTGATTATCAGTGAGGCTGAGTACTTTTTATGTATCCATTGACTGCGTGTATGTCTTCTTTAGAGAAGTGTCTATTCATATCTTTCACTCACTTTTTAATGGGACTGTTTTTTTTCCAGCACTTTTGAGTTCCACTGTAGATCCCATATATTCGGACTTTGTCTGATATACAGTTGGCAAATATGTTCTCCCAGTCTGTGGGCTATCTCTCTGCTCTCTTGATAGTTTCTTTGACTTTGTAGAAACTTGTCAATTTGATGAGGTCCTACTTGTCTATCTTAGACCTAGCTAGACCAGCCAATAGAAGAAAATCAGGGGTATCCAGACAGGAAAAGAGGAAGGTAAGTTGTCCTTCTCTGCAGACAACATGATTCTATACCGTGAATCTGTGAAAAACCTCCTTGCACTGATAAAGGACGTTGGCAAGTCTCAGGGTATAAAATACATGTTCAAAAAACAGTCACATTCCTATACACCAACAATAAACAAACAGAAACTCAAATAAAAAGCGCAATCCCATTCACAATAGCCATAATTATAATAATAATAATAATGAAATACCTTGGCATCTTCCTAACCAGAGAAGTGAAAGACCTTTGATTTTTCTATGTATCATGTTTTCCTAAGTGAAAAGGCTATAATTAATCACTGAAAAAAAGATGTTTAACAAAAACAATAGAGTTGATATGAAAGTGATATGAGTACCATATTATAACAAAGGTGCTATTACAGAATTTCTAGGCCAAGAGTCTTGCTAAACCCCTTGTAGCTTTAGCATTGTTAACCATTTTGACCTTCACATATATATATGAATGATTTATAATGTGTCTGTGAGCTGCATCAATTGCATAAAATTATTATATTGTATTTAGTAATAGGACTTATACATGTTATAACAACAAACTTCTAGTAATTGTTGACTTTGTCCTCAGAAATGATGATTTGGGGGCCAACAGTGAAGACTTGAGTTCCAATAATGAACATTTTGCCTTTGCTTGTAATAATGTGTCTATTTCCCTTCCTTTTATTTTCAGCCAAAGTAATCCTGTTCATTTGTTCTTATGGACCCTAATACATATACGTTTTTCACACCATGCAATTTTTAGCACACCTAAACCTCCTTAAGTCATAATTTTTCACACTGCTGCTACAGAGGTAACATTTTCTGCAGTCTCTGTTTCAAACATAATCAGCTGCTTGAAGTGCTCAATATATCTTGTCATCTCAATATTTGCTTCTCCTTCTACCTGGACAACACTTTCTGTCCATTCTTTCCCCTTCATCTATTTACTTATACCAGTCTTCCTTCAAAGCTCAGTTCAGGCATCCTTTCTTTCCTGAATACTCTTCCTGGTCAATAGCATCATATCATACCCATTCACAGATAGTATGGGTTACATGTCTCCACTGTGGTCTCATAATTTCCTGCACATAAATCCCAACATGTAGACCTGGAGATATTATATTGTAGCTGCACTGATGAGTTCAAATCCTGAATTCATCAGTTGCTAGTTGCATGTCTTTGGGTAAGTCATTTAAACTTTCTGAACGTCATTTTCTTCATTTGCAAGATTAGAATTGCCATTTCATACAGGTTAGCTGTAAAAATGAATATTATACGGAAAGCACAGAGTAGGCATTTGTGTTGGATCACATTTGTGTTGGCCACTAGATCCATTAATTCTCAGCCCTTCTCTAACCGGTTCTGGGACCCATGAGACCAACTTATAAACACTGCATCAATGGGATCACTGCGCCTCTGGTTTAAGCTTGACTTCATCCTCACAGGTGCAGAGCTAGAAAATCAGGGGGAAGAAATAAAGTGATTTTAGAGGTCAGGATATTTAGTCCCCTATCTTTCTCTGCCACGTAGCCAGTGGTTGCCTGCACTTTTCTACGAGGTCACAGTTCCTGCCAGTTGGCTCAGTCAATACAGAGATCTTCTCTGTGTTTTAGTAATTGTTCCTCGCTCTTGCCCTTCATGCTCAGGGTACTGTATTATCCCTTGTTTGTTTCCTTTAACTCTACTCCAAAAATTGTAAATAGTTTCTTTGTTAAGCCCTTCTCAAAAGATCAGCTTTAGTGTGTCAGCTGTTTCCTGCCAGGGCCCTGACCGTTACCACATTCAATGTGATGAACAATATATACGTAATCAACTGTCCTAAAATTGTCTCTTGATTTCTCTAACTTCCTTGTTAGACTATGAGCTACTCCATAAATGGACCAGGGCTTATTTGTCACTGTTATTCTCCGTTGTCGTGCACATTGCTTGGTAAAAAATAAACACCAAATAAACAATCACTTAATTAAATGAAGGAAGGAAGTGATCCATGTTATTCCCTTAAAAATAGTCTTGTTTTACCTGAACATTAGGTACAGTACCTCACACAGGGTGATCTAAATAAATGTCTTTTATAATTGATGTATATTTGTTCAGAAATAAGAGTATAATATGATATGAAGGAATGTGTCAGGGCACATTAAGCTTGGGAACAATCAATAGGCCATCAAGTTAAGTGATATACAAAATCAGTTTAGAAGGATCTGCAGGGCAGGCTGATCTCTAGGAAAGGCACACAAGTTGGTATTAGGTGAATATGTTGAGAAATTCATAATTGGTTTGGTAATTTATGTAGTATTTGGAGAAAAGTGAATTGATAAATAAGTATTATATGGATTATTTCGGGAAACATTTTTTAACCACTGTCTTGTATAGAACAATATTTGGCGCATCCATTTAAAAAGGTATCACTTGAAGCATGATGACTGCAGTTAATTCTTTTCTCTTCATTGTAAGTGTTATGCTAATTTTGATCATTTGGTAAAGATTTTTAACTATGAAAGTTTAAACTATTTCTTTGAAAATCTGAGTTCACATCACAATTCACAATTTCTGATTGGCTACTTGAAATCAGTTGTCTTTTGTGTTTTCCTGAGCAGCGACTTGTTTCTAGATATTCAATGATCCCCGGGATAAATAAAGATTGTAATGCCCAACACTAGACCTCTGGGCAGGGGTGAAGAATAATGTAAACAAAAGGGCTCTTCTCCCCCCCAGAAACCCACATGTCATGTGAGGGTCTTCGGGGGGAAAGCAAGAAGGTGATCCTAGATCTTATGGCTTGCTTTGGGAGAAAGGAATTCTGGTTTCTATGACTCACTTAAGGGGAGAAAGGAAGAGCAGAGGAAAGTCAGAGAGACCTTCTTACTTCTGCAGTCCTTCCAGAGTACCTCAACTGAAAATATCCAGCATGCCAAGGAGTTACACTTGGGAGTATTATGTTATGAGTCCTGAGATGAGAACTATTAAACTGACAGTTTGTGTCATTATATATGTTTAATAAATACTGAAAGTCATGTGATTTCTCCTGGAGAATTCACACAATTCTTTGACATTAAAACCATTTTTATTTTTACTTGTGTAGGCTGCACATTTTAGCTCTACGTGTTGGTTCACTAGCTGACTCTGCTCAGAATTAATCAGAGGTTATACTGTCTCTCAATAGTCAACCCAGAGCTCCACAGTTTTATTTCTTTGCTAGCCCATATTCTTTATATTATGTCCTAAATTATGTCACCTGTTCTTGTAATGCAGACTTTGCTCTTTGGTAATGCTATTTAAATAATTTCTAGTAAAGATTTAATTACAAGTGGTGCATGCATTAAGTGATAGCAGAACTAGTTCTGCATGTAATAGAATTGTGCATAATCAGGAAATTGACTCCTGGGAGATTAATACCCTCTGCCTTTAGGATAATTTATAGACAGGCCAACCGTAGCAAAGAAAATGAGTCATTCAGCATTATGGTGACCACAATTTGCTTAACACTTCAAAAGTCTATGAGGACCAGTTTTTAAGGGAGCTTTAGTGCATAACTGAGGTAATATATCACAAAAAAACACCTTGAAACTGGAGCAGGGGTTGGCTTAGACTCACCTATAATCTAGAAGCCCATTAAGAACATAGCCAAGTACCTAAAGCTGACCTTCAGAACAGTTGAAAGAATATAAAACAGGCAAAGTATGGAGTCAAAAAATAGGAGAGGAGTAGTACAATAAAATGCAATCAGAAAGTAAAACTAACATTATCATGGAAGATAATATGATACAATGGAATATTTTTCAAGATTTGGAAATATACAGAAAGATATGGTCTGTGATTTACTAGTAATTTGATCTGAAGCATAAGCATCAGATTCCTTAAATATAGAGAGATATATGTCTTTCAGTCTTGTTTTGACGATTGAATTAGAAATATTGTATGTATAATACCTAGTCCAAAATAGACAACCAATAAATAATGTTCATGAAAATGATTGTTGAATAAATCCTAAGCAAGTATTAGTTGCCTTCCTCTTCTAACTGAGTCTCTGTCAAGTTGCTGGTGTAGTTGTGTCTCTCGTTTTCATCTGCCTGTTAGTTTCTTTTCATAGAGATCCTTCTCACCCTCCTTTCCCTTGGCTGAATTTATTGCTGGTTCTGTGTTCCCTACTTATTGACTGATACCACATTTGAAACGAGGGCTAGTCTCATTTCATACTTCTTCCCTTTCTCCTCCAGTTCGGCCTTTTCTGTACCCAAAATGATACTATGTGATATTAAAAGTTAGCTCACTCATCTAAAATATTAAAATGTATTAAATAAGTATAGTGAATTCATGAGTGCTCATTTTATTGTTTATATTTTTCTGCATGTTTGAAATATTTTATAGCTTTAAAATGTAGTTTACAAAATAAGGAAAACAAAAGAATGAATTGATCTGTCTATTCATCTATCCATCCATTTTTCATCTAATAAGATATATTTAAAGTGCCATGTGCACTTCAAGGTACTTGATGTGAAACCATAATATCATCCATAAAGGATCCTTGGTAAGGAAGGAGCATGAGACAAATCAATAGATTATTTAAATGCATTGTTGTGAGTGTAGTGACAAAGATGAGTTAAAGGTACAATGAGAAAAAAGAATAAAATTCCTTCAACCCAGCACTGGAGGAGGCCTGTAGATCTGCAAAGGTTTTCTTTAGGTTATAACACTTGAGCTGACTCTTACAGTATGAACTGGAATTATGGAGGTGAATAAAGGAGGAAAGCATTTTTAGTAGGGGAAAGAGCATGCGCTAATTTTTGAATTCTAGGGAAGCATGACATTTCTGTGTAATTGCAGAAGTTCAATATCTCCAAGAACAATGCTTTAATTGGAGAGAAAAGGGCAAGTGTGGATGGAAAGAGAAGAAAGGGACAATTTAAAATAATATCTAATTAGATCTAATAAAATAGCTATTTTCTAGCTCTTTACAGTAAAAAAGGATCTACAAGTAATGAGAACCCTGTAGTTATGAACACTAGTAGCATCAAATTTGTGGTTTTTAATAAAAACAATGAACAGTTATTGAGTACTTAATATGTGTCAAACCTTGTAACCTTGTATTGCATGTTCAATATCTATTATATCAATTAAAACTCAAAAGAGCCCTGTGTGGTAGGGCTGAGCACACTGAGGTTATGATAAGGTAAGTTACTGAACAAATATTAAATATATGCTCATACTCTTCTCCTTTTTTCCTCTCCATGAGGCTTGATAAGTAATAATATAATACAATTAATACAATATAATATAATATAACATAATGTATAATAATATAAATTTAGAGTCTGATTTTATAACATCAAATTCAGGGTCAGTAACTTGTACAATTTTGTATCCCCCATGTATGTGGTATAAGATCTTAAGAATTATAGAAGCTCAATATATAATAAATAGATGAATTGAATCTAAATCAAATATAGAATTGATGGCTACATATTTTTTTCTCAATCTCTATGCATGCACACATAAACTTATTCATAATAATCACTGGCCAACATACATGATGTATGCTGACTGATGTTCTCTAGTCAGCAGGATATTGGTCAAAAATTTGCACCTCAAAAATACACTAAATACATAAAAGTGTAGAAATCTTTATGCTAGTTAAAATATATAAATAATGTTTAGTATTGTCAATTAACCACATTATTCTGAAAATTGATAAATAAAAGACAGGAATCAAACATTTACCCCAACTTTCTTGTACAGAAAATATTTCAGGGTAACTAATAGTGAGGAAAAGTGACATTCTTTTACCAAAAAAAAAAAAACACAATTAATAAATGCAAAAGAATCATAGAATTAGATGAATAAGCATACTTAACAGTCTTTAGAAGGATAATAGATGCAGTAAACAATTAAGTGAATAATAAAACCATATAGAATTTTGTTAAAGAATGATATAATGGACAGGATGGTCTGGCATCACCTCAAGCCACTGATTAATTTTGAAAACAAATAATAGGAAAACTAAACAATATAGCCTTCCAGTGTCTTGGAATAAGTAGTACAGAGTAACATTTGTGAAGTAATTTTTAACAAAAGCAATAGCAAAATTGAACCTGAATACAATCAAATGTCTAGATCTAACTTCCTAATTATAAAAATTGCAAAGAAATTATTATTGAAAATTCATGAAATGATAGAAATTACAGGAAAATGAGCATGTTAATTCCACAGAGATAAAATTAGTTAACCCTGAAATATGAAAAATTCTACAGGACAAAACCCACTTTCTTGCATAAATAAATTGCATTAAAGCATTGGGAAGCTTATATATTAATAGAAATTGATAAAATATATCAACTAAATGCAATGTATGAAACAACAAAAATATTTTTGGAATAATTAAAGTAAATTGACTATAAATCTAAAATCAGGTGATATTAAGAAATTATTGTTCTCTCTGTTTGGGATATATGTTTATTATGTATCAGATGTATGTTTTTATTTTTAAGGCCTTAATTCTTAGTCAAATATACCTAAATTCTATAGGTAAATTGTATTATCTAAGGTTTGTGTTAAAATAATTCAGAATTTTTAAGTTGGTGGGAAAAAAAGAGAAACAATGTCAACAGAAAATTGCTGATTGTTGAAGCTTGGTAATGAGTATATACTAGTTCATTATATTATTTTTTACTGATTTGAGCATATGTAATTATTTCCATAGTAAAATTGATTTTTTAAATGGTAGCTATTTATACTGAGAAAATTACATTACTTACACTCAATAAATAGTAACTACTATTACAATTGAAGGATGGAGGGCTGAAAAACAAAGGTGGAGAGGTAGATTCAAGCTACCATCAAATAAAAACGCAAATACTAGCAATCAGTGAGAGGAAAAGAGTAAGACTGATGAGGTTAACATCAATGAGAGGGTGAATAGTCTATGGAAACACCAGAAATAGAGGACCAAGTGACTGTGGTTAGTTTACAGCCACAAACTTACAATTTTAAGCTCAGCTTATCTAAAATTGAACCCTCATTCAACTCCCACAAGCATTTACCATCTATTGGTTCTTATTTAATGGTACAAGCCAGAAATCTAGTAGTGAACCCCACATTTCTTTCCCCTTCACCTCTTAAGTCTCTTGAATTCATCATCTGAATGTCTCGCAAATATACTAACTTATATCCATCTCAGGGATCATCACTCTGGTCTAAGCAACATCATTTTTTGTTTGGTTTACTTTAATAATCTTCTAAATTTATTTTTACTACTCCCCTTCCACATCAGTTTTCTTTGTAGCAGCTTGAATAAAGTGTTTTAAGTTCATATGCATAATTCAGTTGGTTGTACGTATTTGAGTTTATTTCTGGATTCTTTATTCTGTTCCATTGGTCCACGCATCTGCTCTTGTACTAGCGTTATGATGTTTTGGCTACTATAGCCTTGTAGTATAATTTGAATTCAGGTAATGTGATGCTTCCAGCTTTATTCCTTTTGTTTAGGGTTGCTTTGGCTTTTCTCTTTTTTAGTTCCATACGAATTTTAGGATTTTTTTTTTCTGATTCTAAACAATGGCATTGATAATTTGATAGGGATTGCATTGAATCTGTAGATTAATTGGATAATATGGTCATTTTAATAATGTTTTTTTCAGTTCATGAACATAGGATATTTTTCCATTTGTTTGTGACATCTGCAGTTTCTGTCATCAGTGTAATGTAGTTGTCCTTATAGAGACCTTTAACCTCCTTGATTAAGTATATTCTTAGACTTTGACATAATAGACAAAAGCATACACCAAAAAAAGGACACCTTAGTCAACAAATGGTGCTTAAAAAATTGGATAGCTAAGTGCAGAAAAATAAAACTTGATCCCTATCTCTCCCCATACACAAAAAATTTACTCAAGATAGATTAAAGACTTAAATGTCGAAACTGAAATCATAAAAATCATAGAAGAAAACCTAGAAAAAATGCTTTTGGGTATTGGTCTAAGCAAAGAATTTATGGGTAAGTTCTGAAAAGTAAATGCAACTAAAATAAAAATAAATAAATGGGGATTAATTAAACTAAAAGTCTTCTGCATGGCAAAAGAAATAATCAATAGAGTAAATAGGCATGGGAGAAAATATTACAAACTATACATCTGACAAAGGACTAATATTCAGAATCTACAAAAAACTCAAACAAATCAGCAAAAACAAAAAATAAAAAACCCCATTAGAAAGTGGGCATGTGACATGAACCACCATGTCTCAAAAGAAGATATACAAATGACCAGCAAACATATGAAAAAATTCACATCGCTAATCACCAGGGAAATTACAATTAAAATCATGAGATACCACCTTACATCAATCAGAATGGCCATTATCAAAATATCTAAAAACAATAGATGTTGGTATGGATGCGTTAAAACAGAATGTTCACACACTATGAGAATGTAAATTAATACAACCTCTATGGAAATCAGTATGAAGATCTTTCCAAGAACTAAAATTAGATCTACAATTTGGTTCAGCAATCCCACTAGTTGATATCTACCCAAAGGAACTGAAGTCATTATACAAAAAGGACAACTGTACTCGTATGTTTGTTACACAATTCACAGTAGCAAGAACGTGGAATCAATCTAAATGTCCATCAACTGATCAGTGGATGATGAAAATGTGGTGTGTATGTGTGTCTATATAAGTGTGTGTGTGTGTGTGTGTGTGTGTGTGTGTGTATTCCATTATATATGGGATACTATTCAGCCATGAAAAGAAATGAAATAATATCTTTTGCAACAGCATGGACAGAATTAGAGACCATCATCCTAAGTCAAGTGATGCAAGAATGGAAAACCAAAAGTTACATATTCTCACTTATAAGTGGGAGTTAAACTAGCGAACTGTGTAGGTGTATAAAAATGGTATAATGAATATTGAAGACTCAGAAGGGGGAAGGTGGAAAGAGAAGTAGGGGTGAAAAATCACCCTTGGGTACAATTGCACAAGAAAGGCAGGAGATTACACTTAAAGCCCAGAGTTCTTTTTCACTATACATTACATCTGTAACAAAAAATATTTGTATCCCTACAACCATTGAAATAAAAATTAAATTTAAAAAAATAGACCATGCTACTTTCACTTCAGAGCCTTTGAATATGGTATTCCCTGTGTTTGAAAAGCTCACACTCCAACTGTTCTTTTCACCAAACAGACTTCTACTAATCCTTCAGATGTCACTTGAAATGTTACTTCTCCCAAAAATCTGCCCTTGATGATCCCTCATGAGCCTACATAGGTTCTGCTGCCATCTTCCCTAATTTCTCTATTTAATTTTCTTTTATAGTAACTTAAAAAGTAATGTAATCCCAAAAAAGGCAATTTAAAAATATATAGTTGAAATATTATTTAAAATTACTAAAATTAAAATATTACTTTGATAGACTACATCCTTCATGGCAGTAGAGACTTCTTTTTTGTGCTTACTGTAGAGTCCCCATCTCTCATCATATGCTTGCAAAGTATTTACTGAAGCCCTAATTTTAGAGTATAGAGTATTGCATTAACTTCATGCGGGTCATACAATAATCCTCCCAAATAGGAAAGAGTACTTTGAAATCCCCAAACAGGGAGACACCTAAGGAATGTGCATCTAAAGTCAGGGAGGAGCCAATCTAAGAGGAGTTCAGATTTAGGAAACCAGGACCGCCAATACGACAGCTACACATAGGTCAGAGGAAATAGTGACCAATGTTGGAGACAAATAGAGTGGTCTGCCAATTTAAGAAAATCAACTCTGTTAATTAATAGGACAGTGTACATTTTCATCATTCCTCTAAGCAGGTTCTGAAGATTGTGAAAAATAGACTTGGCAGAGCAGACACAAAAGCTCTTCAAGAGCACGGTGGAGACTTTCTAAATTATTTCACTCTGAGGCTTGATGGGGGGCAAGTGCAAGGCAAAATTCTTAATTAAATTGAACTCGAGAAGTTGAATTCTGCCTGCAAGTAGATGGAAAAGAATTGCAAAAGCCCACATGTGGTTACAAGCGGTACAGAACCAAGACTCCCCAGGGACAAGAAGCCCTGTGTTAATCTCTTTGTGACTCTGAAAGGAGAGAAAAGATTAAGCCTCCTTGTGGAGATCATGTGATGACTTCCTGATCTCAGTCAGAGACAGCAGCATTTCCATGGAAACTTCTCTTCCTCTTCACCCACACAATGCTCCATCTCCCTGAAAAGGCTGCTCTAAGTCTCACAAAAGTTGTATGGAGGAGCCTTGATGTTTTTAAAATAACGAGACAAATTCCAGCAAAAAGAGAAGAAAGCAGAGTAGGCTGACATTCCAGCATCACCAAGATAGTGATGGCTTCCCCTAGAATCCCTCAGTTAAGGGTCCAAACACTGATGATTTCCTCCAGGTTTTCACTTTCTTTCCCTTGTTCTTTAAGTTTAGGGGACTACCAACCTCAAGTGTGGAGCAGGATAAAGATGGAAGCTTTAGAGGGGGAGCTTTGATTTGACTATCGTCATTCTCCAGCTTACAAGAGGGCTCACCTTAATTCAAACCACTTAAAAAATCTATAAGCCCCTCCATGAGTTGGTCCCAGGTTTAATTTTCTATGATATGGGGAGGTCTATCTGAATCTAATGCTCCAACTCAGCAGATGAAATGTACCTCCCACATCTACACATCTCCCTTCCTCAAGTGTTGTCTCCATTCTCATTTGTTTGTCCAACTTATGTCCACCCATTGAGGTATTACTCAAGGGGTACTCCCTTAGTAACACTTGCATACTATTCCTGAACTATGCAATCCTTTCTAATATCCTCAGTTCACAAATACATTCCTCCTTTGACAGTTTGATGTACTTACCATCTTAATTACTGACTTAAAAACTAACATAAGTAGTTACATCTTATTTAAAAATACAATGCATTTCAATTTCCCTAACTCACTATATATACAGAGAAAAAATTCTAAAAGAATTGAGATGATCAAAAATATTTGCTGAATGAATATATTTCTCCTTATTAATTCACTGACTAAATTGAGAATTTCTTTACAAAAGCCACATTACAATTAAAAAAAAATCCCTAGTTTCCAGAACTTATAAAGTAAAACAACGTGAATACAGCATTAAAGGGGTGAGGAAAAGGAAGGAAGAGAAAGAGAGCTTTCTGGAGTGGAATATCCCCACATGAAGCAGACCACCCAGCTGTCAATAGAAACTATCCTTAGGAATAGACAGAAAAGCATCAAGACAAACAGGGGGAAGTATTAGGAAGATTTTTTTTCTGGATACTTTGTATAAAGTAAGCAAGCTGAAATATAATCATAGACAAGAAATAATCTCTGGGCTCTGAGAAAATTTTTCCCTAGTTCTACAATTGTTGTAGCCTATATATGGTCTCTGAGAATAACTGCTTTGAACCCATAATCGCCAATACTTTCTGACCTTTCTTAATAATAGAAGCTCTATGCCTGACACTATTTCTCATTTGCAAATTCAAATCATCATTAAGTTTTAGTTAATTAACTGAATTTGCTTAGGTCGGACATTATAATTATTAATCTCATTGTTAATATTCTAACAATAAGACTTAAACTATTGCTGGCAAACAGTGTTTTTCACTTCACATAGGCCTATCCTACTAGTAGGACACATGCCAACTCCAACAAAAAGTTAGTCATGTGCTTTTCAGAAGATGAAAGCTTAAGATAAAGGCTGAAAGTGTTTGATGCTGGAAGTGGGAGTGGCATTATATAGGTCTCAGCCAAGACATGTGATAGTCACTGTAGGGAGAGCTGGAAAGAGAAGTCTGTGGCTCTGATTAACCAGCTCCAGCAGACTTGTGAGGGCTAGAGGAAGAATGCTCCTGGTTGTATTATACTGCCTGCTGTGGAGTTTCCAGACCTCCGCCGGCCATTTCCCTAGAGCCTGTGTCTCCTCCAAGAACCTGATGGAGAAGGAATGCTGCCCGCCATGGACGGGTGATGGGAGTCCCTGTGGCCAGCTTTCAGGCAGGGGTTTCTGTCAGAACATCCTTCTGTCCAACGCACCACTTGGGCCTCAATTCCCCTTCACTGGGGTGGATGACCGAGAGTCTTGGCCATCTGTCTTTTATAATAGGACCTGCCAGTGCTCTGGCAACTTCATGGGATTCAACTGTGGAAACTGTAAGTTTGGGTTTTGGGGACCAAACTGCACAAATAGACGCCTCTTGGTAAGAAGAAACATCTTCGATTTGAGCGTTCCAGAGAAGGACAAATTTCTTGCCTACCTCACTTTAGCGAAACATACTATCAGCCCAGACTATGTCATCCCCACAGGCTCCTATGGCCAAATGAATAATGGATCAACACCTATGTTTAGCAACATCAGCATGTATGACCTCTTTGTCTGGATGCACTATTATGT
Source organism: Carlito syrichta (assembly GCF_000164805.1). Lineage (NCBI taxonomy): Eukaryota > Metazoa > Chordata > Mammalia > Primates > Tarsiidae > Carlito > Carlito syrichta. Next base: position 315,769 of record NW_007232168.1, on the reverse strand, counting down.
GTCAAGGGACACACTGCTCGGAGGATCTGAGATCTGGAGAGACATTGATTTTGCCCACGAAGCACCAGGTTTCCTGCCTTGGCATAGGCTCTTCTTGTTGCGGTGGGAGCAAGAAATCCAGATGCTGACGGGGGATGAAAACTTCACTGTTCCATATTGGGACTGGAGAGATGCAGAAAGCTGTGACATTTGCACAGATGAATACATGGGAGGTCACCACCCAGCAAACCCTAACCTCCTCAGCCCAGCATCTTTCTTCTCCTCATGGCAGGTAAGATGTGCTGGACAAACAATGTCGGAGCAGAAAGATGCTTTAGCAACTGCCTCCTTGGGCAGGTCTTTATAAAGTTCCCTTCTGACCTTGCCTGCTCAGGATAAAAAAGAAAAAGTCCCCTGTTAAAAGCTCTCGATGTACACACCTTGCATGCTTCCTTTAGAGCACACTTTAGATATTTGTGCGATTATTTGTCTAATATCCTCCACTAGGTTTCTAAACAGCAGTGAACAAAGTACCTGAATCATAATGGTATTTTTCAGCACCTAGTATGATGCCTAGCAAATGGCAACAGCTCACTATGTATTTTGTGAATGAATGAATAAATGCACATTTAAATGATCAAACAAACAAATGATCCAGACTAGTGTTTCTGAATAATAAAATTTTTATTTATTCACAATAAAATTAATATGTTGCAAAAGTTAAAAAATGCAACTCTCTGGCCCTATCCCAGACCCCTTGATCAGAGTCTTCCCAGGAAAGGGTCCTGATGAGGCACAATTTCCTGAATGTCTGTAGTGATTGTTAGCATCAGGAATGTTTGGGGAATACCTATTGGATTATATCTTCATTTTTAAAAATATATAAATATCCTTATACTCAAAATAGGTAATGAAAACAGTTAATATTCGGTGAGCATCTAGCATGTGTGAACCCTGCTGCAAGTGTTTTTGTGCATTAACTCATTGAATACTCTTATTAACCTTTCCCCATTTTAAAGCAATAAAGGTATTAGGTAACTTGCATAAAATCACATAGCTAGTAAGCAACACAAATGATGTTGTTCTCGAATAGTCTGGCTGCATGAGCACTCTATACCATTTCCAAAGATGTGACTGCTGTGGAATCATTAGATAAAAGGATTAGGCCTGTTCTGTCTCGCATTTTCTTTAGGCTGCATAAGTAATTAGTTTTCTTTCCAAATGCTTGAGAATCTTATAAGGTATTACTGTTTTGAAATTGAATTCTTATTTTTTCTATTCTGAATTTTTCATTCTGGATTAGGGGAAAAAGGTAATCCAAGTAATATGTGTTTATTTATCATTGTAAAATCATATACGTGAAAGGAACGTTTTTCTGTGTGTCATCCAAGAATTTCTAATGGAGCACTTTAACTAGCAACACTTTATGGAATTAAGTCCAGCATGTGAATGGGATAGGAAATGGCACTCAGTGCCTCACATTCTGCAGTTGTGAAATGTGAATGACTTTTCCCCACCAAGTTCACATACCTTCCAAAAGGAGCCAATTTAAGTTCACGGACTAATGTCCACTGTATAATTTCTGGTGACATTAAATGTCAACCATTTAGTAAGAATAATGAATATCTTTGTGCAGAAAAGCCTAGAAAAAAATATTCTTGAAAACAATTGATTTCAATGAGCATTCCGACCGCCTATCATAATCTATAAAGTGCAAACTCCTGTCTAGCTCTCACATCCTCTGTTACTGCTTAAAATACTGCCAAGCTTGGACGTGGGATTTTTCAGTCACTTTTAATGCTTTCCTTAACTAGATAGCTTCACTTGATCCTGAAAGACTGGAGCATTGTCTAAATTGCCAAAGACAGCTACAATATCGCATGATCTCACTTATAAGTGAGAGCTAAACCAAGGGTCTGCAAAGGCATATAGAATGGCATACAGGACATTGGAGACTCAGAAGCGGGAGGATGGAAAGTGGGGAGGAATGATAAATTATCGATCAAATACTATGTACACTAATGGAGGTGGCAGGTACACTTAAAGCTCAGACTTTTCCACTATACAAAGCAGTCATGTAACCAAAACTCATTTGTACTTCTAAAACCATTAAAATAAAAAATATATTTAAAAAGCAGCAACATCTACATTTATTCTTAATAGATAAAAATAAATTTACATTTAATTGAATGAGGTATATACCACCAGATGACATCCAGAATTATATGTACATGAGTTTTCCTACATATTTATTAATTATTGAACAGAAGTTTTTTTTTCCTTTTTTTATAATTGTGGTTAATTTTATTATTATCTAGAGAAAAACTTTTGGGTCTAATAAGCGCTGAATTGAAATTGTTAAAATATTAACTTCAACCTTGTTCTATGATTAAAGTGCTATGTAAAACTGGGCAGTCTTTTTAAAACAAAATGAGGAAATGGAGTGGAGGAAGACACTAAAGAAAAATGAGCAAACCACACTCTCACTAAAGAAGATGAAATGATTGAACATTTGCTGTTCACCTACTGATAATCAAGGGGTTACCGATGGCAGAGGCGACAATCAAAACCAACTCACGTGGGCTATTCCCATTCCTTCACACATCCTCTCTGGTTACAGAATCCTTCAAAAATTAAGACTGGTTGCTTATATTGATTTAATTCAGCGATTCTCAGTGTCAAAATCACCTATGGTGCTCAGTTTAAAAAAATCAATCAATCAATAAACTGTCACATGGGTTTAACCACCCCCCAACATCTTGCCAGAAATTCAGATTCTGGTGTTGTGGTGTAAAGTTCAGGTGTCTGTATTTTTAAAACCTTCTCAAGTGATTCTAATGTGTAGCCAGCGCTGAGAATCACTGTTTTAATGAATATAGAGATTGTTTTGGTATCTATTCACTTTCACATTACAAAAACACAGCTTCTGTAATAAACACACCACTAATTTAAATGCTTTTGTCTGAACTGAACACTCAGATTAAGAAATAGTCTATTTTCTGTGAAATAAAATCGAATAGCTTCCAGATGAAGTGAGTTCATTAATACCTTCCAAATTAGCTAGGCTGATAGCCTCTTTCATACAAAAGCTTTCATGGATTTTTTTTATTGGTTTTAAATATCTTTTACTTGACCCAGAAATGGAAGTTTTAGAGATTTGATAGCATGTATTAACTCTAACCTGAGAGACAGTCAATGGTATCTAGTCTAGTGCGGCATTTTATAAAAGACAATAGAGAGTCCTAAAATGGTAGCATGATTTATCCAAGGTCATGCATCTGAAAACTGAGCCAAGTGGCAACCATCTTGCTCCTTATTTATAAGAAGCCAGTTAGGCTCAGAAGAGGTTGAATAAACCACTAATTTCTGGATGTACTATAATTTGACAGGTAGTTGCTTTTGACATTCTTAAAATTCACTTTCCCAGACTACATGGGTGGACAAAGTGATGTAATCATTTTAATGTCATAATGAAAATATTTTATTAGACTTTTATTGGTCCACCTTCCTTACTCAGGTAGAATTGACCTTCTCCCCTTTGTGCCATCGTTATACCTCGCACAGATTATGTGTAATTATGTGTAATAATTTTAAAACCTGTCTGTGTCTACCAGATTGTCAGCTACTCCAAGTCACAAACCATTTCTAAATATTTTTGTATCCACAGAGTGCAGGACTATGATATACATAAAACAGGCTTAATAAATGCATGCTGAATTTAAAAAAATTTAACATCAAAGAAATGTTAGATCCAGTGCTATCATAGGTTAAAAATTAAACTCTATGCTGGTGGATTTCTACGTTTTTGTAGCACTAGATCCCCAGTGGCAAGGATTCAACAATGCTAACAGCAGTCACTTACTCAAATTCATACTTAACACATTTTGTGAAGTTCTGTCTGGCAGTTCTATATATGTGTATAAAGAAGATCAAGCAAATCGCAACATAGCAGAGTGTTATTTAAATGACATTAATAATATTTACCTGGCAGAGTGTTCTACTAAATAAAATAGTATATTAAAAATTAGGTAGTCAGTGTTAGTTTGCTTAAAAACCTTACATTCATAATTTATGCATATTATTTGTTTGTTCATTTATTTACTTATTTTTTTAATGTCCAAAGCTTTTAAAGTAGAAGCTATGTTTGTCTGCAATGAAAATAGTTCATTAGATTTGGAGGTGTGGAGTTGCTTAATAATATTTAAGTACAAACTACCTATGCTCAACACAATTAGATCAAATTTTATACAACCAACAGATAAGCTAGCCTTTAAAAAGAAAAAAATTCAGAAATAGTTGTCATGATGAATTGAAATAAAGAGGCAAAAACATTTCCTAACTGATAGATGTGAGCAAGTTGTGGCCAGGGAATTCACTCATCAGGTGAAAAGCACATCACATGGAAGCAAACAGTTGGAAGAAAAAAAATCACATTTCAGCAGAGAGTCATGGGTTTTAGGTAACCATGACAACAGCTCAGTGAAATAACAGCTTTTCTTTTTTCTTTATGAGAAAAATTCTGTGGAATGTCATATGGTTTACATTTTTTTCCAGATAAATCTCTCATGCCATAACGAAACCTTTGCTCCTAAAATCTTTTAATAGCAGGCAATTTATTGCTATTTGCTTATGTGTAAGAGAACATGATTTAGGCTCACCTTCCCTGTTAATACATCTGTTTCTTCTTTCTATCCCCCCGCCTTTTTTTAACTTGGGACACCTGATTTTTTTTCCCCTAGCATATACTATAAATTAACTGAGTTAAAATACACAAAGAACCATGCTGTTGTTTGAAGACCTGGGCTCAAATTCTACCTCTACCACTTACCAGATTACACTGGACAAGTTATTTAGAATTGTCGACCTCATTTTTAGGTACAATTGCCATATATGTTTGTATGTTTTGTTAATAATAGGACTAAATATAATAAAAAAGTAGAATAATATAGTAAACAGAGTTTAATCTTTTGGGTCACATCAGTATGAATTTGAGTAGACTTATGTAACTTACTTAGTTATAAGACCTTAAGCAAGTTACTTATTCTGAGGCTATTTTAGTCTCTAAAACTAGAATAATATAGCTTAAAATATTACTGTGATGGGTCCTAATATAATATGTTTATGTAAAATGGTCAGTTTATGTAAAATGATTGCCATTGTTTGAGTTTCACGTGTAGAAAGAATAATTATATTTTTAAATTGTATATAAAAGTTAAATATTATAATAATGAATATTCAAACAGTATCATGGCCTCAGAGTTAAAAGAGAATTTGGTGGTCATTCCAATGGTCTTTTATTCAATAATAATTATAATAATTGTCATTATTAAACACTTTATACCTGGCACTATACAAAGTGCTTTACATATGTTAGATTACCTGTTCCTTGATTCGTTATTATAATTCCCCTTTACTAACTTGATTCTCAAAGAACTTGAGCAGCTTGCCTAGGGTCATGTAACTAATAGGGTTAATATCGGAACTATATCTTTCTGACTACCATCATCATTATCTAACAGTTTCTCCTAGCCTGCCTCCTCTTCTGTAGCAAATATAAAGACGATGGTTTGGAGTTAAGTTTTGCAAATTATTTCTGGAACCAGGGCAGATTTTTCTGCTTGTTACTAATACCCCAGTCATTTGAACACTTAGTCACTTGGCAGTTGGCATTTGAGCAAAAATAGTTTTATTCAAACCTCTCTAATTTAACCGAGTCTGCTGTGGGAGTCTTTTAGGCAGCAGGATCTTTTGAAAATATCCTGAGAAGGTGTATTATTCAAAGAGGAATGAAAATGATTTTGTCTATGTGCCTGCTGTGGTGTCTAGTTAATCAAAATTATAAAGGATTCAACACATTACATTCAATGCAAAAGTTAGGTTAGTTTTATTCAACCATGTCTAAGCCATTAATAGGCAGTAATAAATGTAGTGAATATAGCTTCAGGAGCCCTGTGTTTTAGTGCTCTGGTTCAGCAGTTCTAGTTCTCAATTATACATGGTTAAAAGGATAAGGAATGTTATATTATGAAGTATAAGGAAAGCTAGCAACTGACATTTGTTGCCAGGAATTGTTTGTTGAATGGTTTATTTTCATATATTACATCATGTTACAGTTAAAGAAATTGAGACTTAGCCAGTTTAAAAAACATGTTCACTGTCACATTGCTAATAAGTAAATGAACAAGAACTTAAGTCCACATCTAGCTGAATTTCTAGAGCCCAATTTCTTTCTACTATACAATGTTTCAATTCATAAATTATGTCTTAGTGACTAAAAGTTGCGAATAACTTCTCTAAGTATTTCTTCCTAACACAGTGGCAGTCATCCCTAGCGGCTAGTGCACATTCAATTCTATTTGATGACTTAATTGGTTTTTACATGTTTATAGATTGCAGAATCACTGGGTCAGGAGACCAATAAAATAGTCTTGATTAATTTCAACTGTGATGCACACTGTCGATCAGGAAGGCTTTTCACCCCTAAAATATTATTTCGTGTGCCTTGTCTATTGCTCTGAAAATTCTGAATCATGGCATAGAGCTTTATATCCAGTAGCCTTTGTACTCTTCCATACTCAGGCTCAACATCCTCATCATTAAAATAGGGCTAAAAGCATATAAATACACAGAGTAGTTGTGAAAATTTTAGTTAGAAAAGAGAAACTGCTAGGAGAGGGGGACACACCACATCAACAAGGGTACCTGCATAATGAACATTTGTATACCTTACCCTGAATTGTATCCCACATCTTTAAAATAAAAAGAAAAATTTTTTAATGTACACAGAGATACCTTCTTTGTGGCCAAGGACAGAATAAAGGACCCAATATATGTTTAAGAAAAATGGCTTTTAGAATTATATTCTGTGGGAGAGGTTGATATATAACAACTAGAGAAAATGGGCACTCAACACATATTTGTTGTACGAGATTCAGTGACTTATTCATTGATTTTGTTAATTTATCTAACAAGTATTTATTGAGTGTCTACAGAGTGCTACACGCTATTCTAGATTCTGAGAATAAAGAAATAAACAAAAGTATAAACACAAAAAAAATTGTCCTCATGAAGGTTTAATTCCTATAAGAGAGGTAATAATTATTGTTTAATAAATAAAGTTTAACTTGGCTAAAGAACAATGTTATCTCCTCAGTGGCCACAGCCTCCGGTGGAAGCATGTATCTGTGGGAAATAGTCATTGATAGCAGGATGGGCTCTCCTGCACTTCTTCTTTTGCTTAGGATTTATGTCTCAGTGTTTAGTTAATTACTCTGTTCATTAAATCTAAGGTATTGATTTTAAGTGCTGCATTAATTTATATGCCACTGAGGAAAAAATGAAAACATATGACAATTAAATTGTGATATGATGTTTTTAATCACTTAGAATTTTTATTTTATATTTGTCTTAAGAGGTATTTTTAGTCATATATTTTTATCACAGTTTGTTATTTTGCCTACATAAAAGTGAAACTACAAGTAAAATAACTTGGTAAAGAATTTCTGAAACGTCTTTGCATTTAGAGTCAGAGTCTTTTGAGTTAACTTTGTGTTTGTTTTTAGCTATGATCTTAGTCTTGAAATTCTGGATAACCTTATTTTGAATATATGTTTTATAAGTAAAGTCAGAGGGATAATGGAGCAATACACTTAGCTATTTGTCTCTGTTCCTGCAGTCCCTCTGCCTCCTTAGGACAGATTCTTTGCCCTACAGAGTTGAATCTCATCTACCTCTCCCCATCTCCTGGCCCCAGCCTCCCATCCAGTCTCTTCTTCCCCACCACTCTGCCCAGGGTTGCTGGTAGGAGGAAAGAATGAGATTCCACTGTCATTCTTTGTCCATGGTAGAAGCCTTGGTGCAAACCAGAGGAAGGTTGAGGTTGAGTGTAGGCCTCAGTATGTAATGGTTCAGGGCAAAACAGAGGCCCTCCCTGCTGGGAGTGGCAGCACCTTAGGATGGTTAACAGGTGATTGCTCATGGGCCTCTCACCCAGTGTTATGGACTGAATTGTGTCCCACTCAAAATGTACGGGTTGAAGCCCAAAGTGACTGTATTTGAAGACAGGACCTTTAAGGAGGTAATTAAGATTAAATAAAGTCATGAGGGTGGGACTCTAAGCCTATAGTACTAGTGTCCGCACAAGAAGAGAGAGGACACAGAGCTCATTCTCCCTTTATCTTCATACACACAGAGAAGAGACCATGTAAAGACTCAGAGAAAAGTGCCATCTGCAAGCCAGAATGAGAAACTACACCAGATAATTTGATCTTGGAACTGTGAGAAAATAAATGTCTGTTGTTTAAGCCACTCTGTCTGTGGTATTTTGCTATGGAAGCCCAAGCTGACTAATACACCCACCTACCAAAACACATTTTAGTATGGAGGCTTCCATCCCTAGGGAGCCAACTATTCACTGTAGACTGAGATAGTGAGCCCATGGAAACTGGATATTGATTCCCCTACCTCCTATCAGGGTTCCACATTTTCATTTTTCTGTAGGTGCTACAAATTACAGAGCCAATCCTGCCTAGGACATTGTAATATTTACAGGTAAGATATATGAAGAAGGGTCAATAGAACACCAAAAAGTAACAGCCAGAGAGACAGACAAAAAAAAAAAACAACAACAAAAAGAATGTGGTTATAGAAACCAATAGATAGAGGGATGTGCTTTGTGAAGGTGGAAATGGCCAACTGCGCCCAATGCTGTGTTAAAATGAGGACTGGCAGGGATATTTGGCTTTTAGAATATGGAGTCTTTGCAGTTTTGCAACAAAGTCATTGGTAAAAAGATGAAAGCGGAAACTCACTGGAGTGTCTTTGTGTGTGAATGAGTAGTAAAGAAATGGAAGTTTCATTTAAGACAGTGTTTTTTGTTTGTTTATTTGTTTGTTTTTAAGATTTGAGTCCTTAATCAGACAGTCTTTATTCAAGTATTCACTCTCCCAGTTTTATAAACTGTGTATGTTTGATGAAGTCATTTAACCTCCATAGCCTGTTTTCTCATTTATAAGAGGGAGATAACAAAAGAACTCATCTCATAGAATTATTGATTTATTGTTATTGCATTACACACCAGAATTTTTAAATGTCTACCATGTGTCAAGCACCATACTACAACATGAGAATACAAAGTGAACAAGATAAATGCAGTTCTTATTTTTATGAAGCTTACAATCTATAAGCATAGTTATGAAGATTAAATATGCACACTATATTGCTTTATTCATTCATTAAAAAATATTAGCACCTTATTGAGCATTTTAAGTAACTCACCTTTTAGTGGAGTGGGGCTCAGAAGTGTGTGTAGGTCAGACAGTAAAGTAATACATAAAATAAAGAAATGGATATGTAGTGTATTACAAAGTGCTAAGTTCACAGGTAAAGTAGAAATCAGTGATGTGCAGCGAATGTTTAACAACTGTTCTCAGCGGGGAGTGGGAAAGTAGAGAGGGATGATTCTGACTTGCCAGTTGATGTGGTATAAATACTTGACAATAGTGAATCTCAATTTTATTAGTAGCCCATACTCATTCCTCTTGTCCTCTGAACTCCCAACAACCAAACACAAAGGAAGCTAAAGGTCTAGGGAGCCAGTTATTACAATCCCTAAAACTCAACTTTCCGGAACACAGATCTAGGTGTGGAAGGATAAAGGCTGAATAGTCGGGCACAATAACAATATTCAGCACAAGATCAGAGAGGCCACAAGGTTGCTGCATCAGGAGGGATATAAGGGTCATTTTAGAGCTTGGACATTTATTGTGGCTGGAAGTTACCAACTTACTAACTTAATTTCTTACCAGAAAGTATCTAATTTTATATTTAGCTATCACCATTACAGTTCACAGAATTAAACAGGTTTTCTTTTTACTGTTACCTCAGAAACTTGTAGTCAGTATTATCTGTCTTCGATGGATATTCCAAAGTCATTCTTTAGTTAGGTTTTCGTGATTCTTTCTTTTTCACCACCAAGTACCAAAATTAATTTCTTTTTGTGAATGATTTCTATACTTAAACAAGTTTCATTTTCATTTTGGGCTACTGCACTTGGACTGTCAATTTACCTGAAGGTTTCCAGGGCCTGGTTTGTCTCAGAGCCTTGTACTCTTCAGCACAGGGAATCACTTTAAAGTGGCTTGCGTCTTATGACATCACATGTTAAAAAACCCATCCAAGCCGGGCTCGGTGGCTCAGCCTGTAATCCCGCGCCTTTGGGAGGCTGAGGTGAATGGATTGCCTGAGCCCGCGGGTTCGAGACCCGCCTCTGCAGCGAGACTTCATCTCTACAATAAATTTTAAAAATCAGCCGGGCGTGGTAGCGCATGCCTGTAAGTCCAGCTACTCGGAAGGCTGAGGTGGAAGGATCGCCGGAGCCCAGCAGGTCGAGGCTGCAGTGGCCGGGAGCAGCCACTTGCACTCCAGTCTGGGTGACAGAGTGAGACTCCAACTCAAAGAAAAAAAAAAAAACCATCTATGCTAGGAACTGAATGAGAAGAACCCAATACACAGAGAAAGTAGACACAGCTCTGTTCTGCCACACAACTAAATCACATATTCCAGTGTTTGTCATTTAATGTGCTTATTTAATATTAGTTATTATTTTTAGTGAAACTTTCCTCCACAAGGCATCACTTCCTGAAGTATGGTTATATTTAAAAGGGCAATATGTAAAGTCACTTCTCTCTTCCCTAAATGATTTGACCAGGTTATAACAGTTTATGTTAAATTAAAGACATTTCATATCCAGAGCTAGTCACAAGCTAGATACAGGACTCGAATCTGTTTTTTACTTTAACCTAGTAGCTTCCTTTTAAAAAACTTGAATGAGTCTATGAGTCTAGTTATAAATATATGAAATGGAGTCAGAAAACTTGTTTTGGAGTGACAACACTTCTGTTTAATTTCCATGTAACCTGGGAAATGTCACTTACCTTCTCTGAATCTCATCTTTCTTATAAAGGTGGAACATATTGCTATGTGATTTGAGTGAATCAATGCATGCCCACATCATGTGTGCTTAAAACTTTTTCTTGCAAAAACGTAAGAAATTGAGGACAGAGCTTAAGTTGGTGGCCGACAGGTCAGGCTGTAAAAACCTCCATGGAGGCAAGTGAAAAGTGTGAGTAGACAGGTAATGGTGGGAGCATGAAAGTCCATCTGAGGGGATACTCAGCTGCATGCACTCCGGTTCCCCTCTGAGGGTGACTGCAAGCCCCCACCACCCTGAAATTACAGCACAGCTCCCAAGATTGCAGCAGAAACATCTGCTGCCTTCAGGAACATGCCTGAGAAAAGTCTACTGAATCCAGCTGATTCCCAGCACCTGGCACCCAATGCACACCATCACCTGGCATACCAGACACGCTGGAGCACAGGATTTGATTATTGAAGAGAGACCATCAGGGGAATCTGGAGAGAGGAATACATGCTTGGTGAAGAGCCGCCCACCGCAGCCATTTTCCAGGCTTAGATTTGTATTGCTCTGCTCAGCTCCCCCCTCCCCCAGTCTCCAACTTGCCACACTGACAAACTATTGCCCCAAGTGCTCCCTTATCATTGAAGTAGGAGAGAAAACTAACAAGGCACTGGAAGGGGCTGCGGACGGAGCCCAGAGATCCAATTTCTGTGAATGGCAGATCAACTACTCAGGGCCGGATCATGGTCCAGAGGAAATATCCTGAGAGCACAAACTTCAGAGGAACCAGAAGAGTGCTGAGTCCAGGCACCCCACCTCCTACCGTGATCCAGCTGTGGGACAAAGGGTGTGGCCAGAAAAGGACAAGGAAGAACTCTAAAGAGATCAGTGGTGAGTCCGGGGCTGATTCAAACCCCCTGCTCCCCAGCAATGCTCTGAACGTCAGGCCCACACAGCTAGGCCACAACTTAGAAGAACAAACCCAGACAGAACCTGGACATCAGTCACAATAGAACACCATTCCAGGATAGACCTGGCTGGGGCAACCTGGTGAGAATACATGCTTGGGGAAGAGACTATCCTGCACATCCCCAACAGATATCTCCCTGACCATACGAGAGTGGGAGGGGAGGACTGCAGTCCCACCCATCTCCACTGTCCCTTCTCCCTCCCTGCTTCATTCCCTGAGGTGAGAGTGAAAGAGGTAGCTCTGAAGGAGAGATCTGATTAGAGAAGCAATTATAGAGCCTGCCACAAGAGGACAGGTTTTTTGGTCTTTGTTTCTGTTTTCTGTTTTGCTCTGTGTTTTTGTTTTTGTTTTTTTTTAATTTTCAATTAGTATTTAATTAAAAAATGTTTCTGTTTGTTAGTTCATCTATTTTTAAAATATTTTTCCTTTGTACATGAATGTGTATATGAGACTTTGACCTGCATCCCCTCCTAAAATTTTTTAACTTTTCTTTCTGCTTTTATTTGTCATTCTCTGTTTATGTATTTATGTGAATGATTGAATATTCATCTTTTTATGTTGTTGTTGGTTTTTGCTCTTTTGTTCTTCTGGGAGTTTTTGTATATTCATTTTTTGTAAGTTAAGGTGTGTGTCAACATATGTGTGAGGGATCCAGCTGAATCCCCCCCTTTTTTTCTCATTTTTATTTTTCCTTATTCTCCCCCCTTTGGTCTTTTTGTCTTTCTTCTCTATTCACTTTGTACTAGGCATGTGTGTGTGTTGGTTTAGTTTTCTTGGGGTTTTTCTGTTGTTGTGGTTTGTTTTATCTCGCCTTGTTATTGCAGATTATTTTGTAGTTTGGGTTGGTTTCTGCTTTGTATCATCATATAGAGTGGTGGTAGTGACTGGATCTCAGGAAAAACATACCACAATAAGTGAACATTTTAATTTGCAAGTAGTGTCTGACTCCTAGCACCCCATCCCCAACTTTACTTGGATTTCAAAAACTACAAGAGATAGCAAAACTTCCCATCCACCATCCTATTTCAAAATAGAACAAATCCAGAGCCTGGATCAGGGAAGAATAGAGAACTGAGCAACCATCAGAAGGGAAAGCTTCTTCCACTGATACTGAGTAACAGAACTAAAGAAAAAAAATAAGAGATCTGTCACAGATGAGGAAAAGTCAAAGGAAGACCTCAGGCAATTCCAAGTCTACCAAAGGCAAAACTCCTGAGAAATCAGACCTTGGTCTCCAAACAATGGAAGTCACCAACTACTGGCCCCAGAATACAACAGGGATCAGGGAATGCTTGGAAAGAGTGAATAAGACTCAAGAAAGACAAGATGCAACACTGAAAGAACTTGTAACAGAGATTCTGGCAATAAAAAGTTTCATCCAGGAAATAAATAACAAGATGACAAGCATGGGAAGCAGAATTAATCTAGCTGAAGAAATAATCTCAGAACTCGAAGGCCAGAACATGGAATCATCCTGATCTATAAAAAACATAGAAAGAAGACTCAGAAAGAAAGAACAAAGCCTATAAGAGATGTGTGATTATATCAAGAGGCCAAACCTATGCCAATTGGTATCTCTGAAGAAGAAAGGGAAAATGAGAACAACTTGGAACAAGTATTCCAGGAGGAAATCCAAGAAAATTTTCCCCATCTCACCAGAGATGTGACCAGCCAATCACAAGAGATACAGAGAAATCCCACAAGACATCAAATGAGAAGACCAATGCCTAGACACATAGTAATTTGCCTACACAAAGTAGGCACAAAAGAAAAAATCCTAAAGTCAGCAAGAGAGAAACATCAGAGTACCTACTGGAGAAAACCAATCAGAATAGCAGCAGACTTATCGGCAGAAACACTACAAGCAAGAAGGTACTGGAGACCTATATTCAAAGTCCTCAAAGAAAAACAATTTCAACCAAGAATTTCCTATCCAGCCAAGCTCAGCTTCATTAGTGATACAGAATTAAAATCCTTCCCAGACATCAAATCTCCAAGAGATTATGTAGCTTCCAGACCAGCTCTATAGGAGACACTTAAAAAGGTATTAAGCACAGAAAAAAAGGGAAAAAAAAGAATCACCACACACTTTCCAAGAGAATAGCAGAGCACAGAATCAATAGAGAATACAGTGCAATAAGAAACTTGAAAACACATGCATACATTAACCCCAAAGCCAAAAGAAAATAAGCAAACAAAGAAAAAACTTTATAAGAACCTCATGACAGGCATAAGCAATCACATTCCAATAATCAACCTGAATGTGAATGGACTAAATGCACCACTGAAAAGACACAGAATGGCAGACTGGATAAGAAACCATGACCCCAGTATTTGCTGCTTCCAGGAGACTCATCTCACGACAAGGGGTGCACATAGACTCAAAGTTAAAGAATGGAAAATGAGTTCTCAGGCAAATGAATCACAAAGGAAGGCAGGGGTTGCGATCTTAATATCAGACAAAACAACCTTTAAGCTATCAAAAATTTTAAAAGATGCAAAATGACACTATATAATGATAAAAGGTTCAATCCATCAACAAAAAATATCCATCCTAAACATATATGCACCCAACACAGGAGCACCAGCATTTATGAAGCAACTACTAAATAAACTAAAAAAATACAGACTCTAACACTATTATAGCAGGAGACTTGAATACCCCACTGACAGCCCTAGATATATCATTGAGGCAAAAAATCAACAAGGAGATCCAGAAACGAAGTTTGACATTTGACCAAATGGACTTAGTAGATAACTACAGATTATTCCACCCAACAACCAGAGATATACATTCTACTCATAACCACATGGAACATACTCCAAGATTGATCACATCCTTAGCCATAAATAAAGCATAAACAAGTACCATATGGTTGAAATCTTGCCATGCACATTATTAGACCACAGTGTAATAAAAATAAATACCAAAACAAACAACATTTCCCCAGGGTCCACAAAGATATGGACAGCATGATGTTGAACAATGAATAGGTCAGCACTGAAATCAGAGAAGAAATTGAAAGATTCCTGGAAAAAAATGAAAATGAAGAAACATCTTACCAAAACCTCTGGGATGCCATGAAATCAGTTCTCAGAGGGGAATTTATATTTCTATGAGCACACATCAAGAAAATAGAAAGATGGAGAGCCTAACAAATCACCTAAGAGAGCTGGAAGGAGATCACCAAAACCCCACTTTAGCAGAATAATCCAAATCACAAAAATAAGAGCCCAAATATGGGACATAGAAGACAAAAATACCATAGAAAACATCAACAAAACAAAAAGCTGGTTCTTTGAAAGAATTAACAAGATTGATGAGTCCCTAACCAGAATGACCAAGAAAAAGAGAGAAAAAGTCCAAAAACACAATCAGAAATAGAAAAGATCAAATCACAAGTGACCCTGAAGAAATACAAAAGATTATGAGAGATTACTATGTACACATATGGAAACAAACTTGAAAACCTAGATGAAATGGAGGACTTTCTGACATCACACAACCTCCCCAGGCTAAAACAAGAAGACACTGAGACACTGAATAGACTAAAAACAACCCAGAAATTTGACTCTGTAATACAAAAACTACCTACTAAAAAAAACCCTGGACCGAATGGCTTTCTAGCAGAATTCTACAAAACATACAAGGAAGAACTGATACCAATCCTACTAAAAGTATTCTAGACAATTGAGAAAGATGGAATTCTTCCAAAATCATTTTATGAAGTAAACATCACACTGATACCCAAAACGGGTAAAGATCCAATGAAGAAAAAGAACTTCAGGCCAATATCCCTTATGAACATAGATGCAAAAATCCTTAACAAGATTCCAGCAAATCAGATCCAAAAACATATTTCAAAAACCATCCACCATGACCAAGTAGGCTTCATCCCCAGGATGCAGGGCTGGTTCAACATTTGCAAGACCATAAATGTAATTAAATACATCAACAGATGTAAAAACAAGAACCACATGATTATCTCATGAGATGCAGAAAAAGCTTTTGATAAAATCCAGCCTCCCTTCTTGATAAAACCCTCAAACACCTATGTATAGAAGGAAGATACCTAAAAATAGTAAGCACCATCTACGACAAACTCACAGTTAACATATTGCTAAATGGAGAGAAACTAGAAACATTTCCTCTGAAAACTGAAACAAGACAAGGCAGCCCACTCTCACCCTCTTGTTCAATATTGTGCTGGAAATCCTAGATCAGGCAATTAGACAACAGAAGGAAATCAGGGGTATTCAAATAGGAAAAGAGGAAGTCCAGTTATCCCTCTTTGCTGATGATATGATCCTATACCTTGAAAATCCAAGAGAATCTGTCAAAAACCTGCTTGCACTGATAAAGGACTTCAGCAAAGTCTCAGGGTACAAAATAAATGTGCAAAAGACAGTTGCATTCCTATACACCAACCACAAGTAGGCAGAGACCCAAATAAAAAACATGATCCCATCACAATAGCCACTAAAAAAATGAAATACCTCAGCATCTTCCTAACTAGAGAAGTGAAAGATCTTTACAATGAGAATTACAAAACACTGCTTAAAAAAATCCAAGAGGACAGAAACAAATGGATTATTCCATGCTCATGGAATCATGGAAGAATCAACATGGTTAAGATGTCTATCCTACCAAAGGCAATCTACAGATTCAACGCAATACCCATTAAGTTACCAACATCATTCTTCTCAGACCTGGAAATGACAATACAGAAATTCATATGGAAACATAAATGACCACAAACAAAACAATCCTTAGCAAAAGAAACAAAGTAGGAAATATCACACTTCCTGATTTCAAACTTTACTATAAGGCTATGGTAATCAAAACAGCCTAGTATTGGTACAAAAACAGGCACATAGACCAATGGAACAGGATAGATATTCCAGAGGCAAAGCCTCAATTCTTCCACCAACTCATCTTTGACAAAGCCTCCAACAACAACAACAACCACTGGGGAGAGGAGAACCTATTCACCAAATGGTGCTGGGAATACTGACTGACCACATGCAGAAGATTGAAACAGGACCCCTACCTATCACCATACACAAAAATTAACTCTAAATGGATCAGACCTAAACGTAATTACAACTTCATACTATAATAATCTTAGAAAATGCAGGAGACACCCTTATGGAAATTGGAACTGGGAACCAATTCCTATTCAGAACCCTAAAGGCCAATACCTTAAGAAATAAGATAGACAACGGAACCTCATCAAATTAATGAGCTTCTGCAAAAGAAACCATCAAGAGAGCAGAGAGACAGCCCACAGAATGGGAAAAAAATATCTGCCAACTGTATACCTGACAAAGGCATCTAGGATCTACAAGGAACTCAAATGCACTAAAAGGAAAAAAACAAACAGCCCCTATAAAAAGTGGGCAAAAGACATGAATCGACACTTCTCAAAAGAAGATATATGGATAGCCAACAGACACACGCAAAAGTAGTCAGCCTCACTCATCATCAGAGAAATGCAAATCAAAGCCACTTTGAGATACCACCTAACCCCTGTAAGAATGGCCATCATTAATTAAGAAAACAACAGATGCTGGTGAGATGTAGAGAAAAAGGAACACTTCTACACAGCTGGTGGGAATGCAGACTAGTACAACCTCTTTGGAAGACATTGTGGCAATTTCTGAAAGAACTAGAAATTGACCTTCCATATGAACTAGCAATTCACCTATTGGGAATATACCCAGAGGAACTCAAATTATTCTATGAATAAGATATCTGCACACGTATGTTTGTTGCAGCTCTATTCACAATAGCAAAAACATGGAACCAACCATGTTGCCCATCGAAGCTGAACTGGATTTATAAAAATGTGGTACCTATAAACAATGGAATATTAAGCACCCATAAAGAAGGACAAATACATGCACTTTGTAGCAACTTGGGTAGATTAGGAGTCAATCATACTCAGTGATTTATCACAGAAACAAAGAACTGAGTTCCATATGTTCTCACTCATAAGCTGACCTTGAATAATTATAATGCTATAAGATAGTGATTGGCAGTAGTGGAAAAGTGTCAGGGGAGGAGGGTGGGATTGGCTGTTGAGGAAAACTGCTAGGGGAGAGGGGCATACCTCATCAGCAAGGGTACCTGCAGGATCAATGTTTATATACCTAACCCTGAATTGTACCCCACATCTTTATAACTTAAAAAAGTGAGAAATGATTATTTTAAGATGATGATTCTGCAAAGAAAATCACCCTGGTTCTATCTAAATTAAAGGGTCATAGAAATTGCTATGCTTTAGAAAAGTGTTGTTCTGCACATCAAGAAAAAAAAGACATTACTAATGGGAAATTTTATGGAAAAAGCACAAAGTAGAATTATTTCCAGTTCTTGGCATTCTGAATTTAATATGGATTAATATTGTGGCACTACTACCTATTGAACATTTACTCTTGACCACACCACATGCCATGGGATTTATAGTCACAGTGTTGACTGTCTCTATGGTTATCAACCCCAGCTTCAGCACCTGACTCAGTGCTTGACATATGATAGGGGTTTTATAAATATTTATTGAATTCATGGTCTTATCAAATATTTATAAAATTATATGAAGTAGTTTGTGTTATTATCATTTGAAAGTTGAGGCCTTAGCAGTTTAAGTCATTTCTTAACTGATAGATACAAGACTATAACCCTGGTTTAGGTTTTAGCTTTCATGGATTATTCAGCAGCCTTCAGAAAACTGCTTCCTTCAATAAAATTCTTTAAAATACAGTCATGGACCACATAACAACACTGTGATCAATGACAGACTGTATATATAACAGTGGTCCCATAAGATTATTATGGAGTTGAAAAATTTCTATCACCTGGTAACATTGTAGTAGACATAATATCATAGTGCAAACACATTGCTCATATGTTTGTGGTGATGCTGGTGTAAATAAATCTAGTGAGCTGCAAATCATGTAAAAGTCTAGCACATACAATTATGTGCAGTAGATAATACTTGATAATGATAATAATCAAGTTTCTGATTTATGTATTTACTTACTATACTTTTATTGTTATTTTAGAGTATACTCCTTTTATTTATATAAAAAAAGTTAGCTATAAAACAGCCTCAGGCAGGTTCTTCAGGAGTTATTCCAGAAGAAGGCATTAAGGTCATAGGAAATGACAGCTCCATGTGTGTTATTGCCACCTTCCAGTGGGACAAGATGCACAGGTGGAAGATAATGATATTGATGATTCTGACCCCATGTAGGCCTAGGATACTGTGTATGTTTGTGTTTTAATTTTTAACAGAATTTTTTAAAAGTAAAAATGATTAAAAAAATTTTAATTAGGGAAAAGCTTGTAGAATAAGTATATAATAAAAGAAAATATGTTTACACTTCCACAATGTGCTTGAGTTTTAAGCTAAGTATTATTACAAAAGAGTCAAAGTTTTTAAAAAAATAAAAAGTTAATTAGGTAAAAAAGTCACAGTAGGCTAAGGTTAATTTATTACTAAAGAAAGAAAAATATTTTTATAAATTTAGTGTAGCCTAAGTGTTTTAAAGTCCACAGTAGTGTATAGTAATGTCCCAGGCCTTCACATTTGCTTACCACTCAGTGACTCATCAAAAGCAACTTCTAGTCTTGCAAGCTCCATTCATTGTGCCTAATATATACTGATGTCCATTTTTTATTTTTACTGTACCTTTTCTATGTTTAATTGCTTAGATTTGCAAATACCATTGTGTTATAATTGCCTACAATATTCAGTACAGTGACATGCTGTACAGGTTTTTAGTCTAGAAGCCATAAGCCCAGGTTTGCGGAAGTACATTTAAGGATGTTTGCACAATGACAAAATTGCTTGACAACACATTTCTCAAAACACATTCCGTTGTTAAGCAATGCATGACTGTATTAATATAATAATTATAACTTTATAAAGGGGATAATCAGGAGTTCCAACCCTTCTACCTTCTCTTGACTCAGAGTTGATGACACTCTCTTTAACATGAAAGTGTTTTGTACAGATTGTCTGTAGCCGACTGGAGGAGTACAACAGCCGTCAGACTTTATGCAATGGAACTCCTGAGGGACCATTACTGCGCAACCCTGGAAACCATGACAAAGCCAGGACTCCAAGGCTCCCTTCTTCAGCTGATGTGGAATTTTGCCTAAGTTTGACCCAGTATGAATCTGGTCCCATGGATAAAGCTGCCAATTTCAGCTTTAGAAATACACTGGAAGGTAATCTTGTTTTTACTCACTTGCTTTTTTCTTTCTGAGTTCACATTTATAATCTGTTATCCAAAATCCTGGGTCCAGAGTTTTTTGAGAATTGAGAATTTTCTGAGCTGAGTAAGGATATGTTGTATACACCTATATTGATAATAACCTTAGCAGACTCTGGACAGCACATCATAATCCAGCACATTAGCAATGCTTCAGGAACTGGGCATGGTGGCTTGCACCTGTAATCCCAGCTGCTTGGAAGATTGAGGCAAAGGATCCCTTGCACCCAGAAGGCTTCAGTGAAATGTATGAATATGCCCACCTTGGGAATATTCACCAGCCTAATGGTGAATAAAGAGATCTTTTCACTAAAAGAGTATTGGTGCAAAACAAATTAACTCCATATTTAGAGTTTTTTATATTGTGAAATTATAGATATAGAACCATGGACAGCTGATCTTTTTCTAAATTCTAGTGTTCTTTTTTTCTCTTTAGCTTAAAATATTCTAGACAGTGGGTTTTTTGTGTTATATCCATTCTTTCAACCATAATAAGAATGCAACTCATATGTGGTCTGACAATTAAATTCGAGAACTCATCCTAGAAGAACTACCTCATTGATGAATAAAACTACTGTCATCTTCAAAGTACTCCCCTTGGGCAGCTATGCACTGATGCCACTGCCTAGTTCATTGGTCAAAGCAATTATGAAACTGTCTGGAATAGCCATCAGAGCTGTTATAAGCATGTCAGAGTTTGAATTTGAGCAATGAGCAAACATTAGCTTTCTTGTTAAACTTGGCAAGAGTGGAAGTGAAATCAGAGATATGTTAGTCCACATTTATGGGGATAATGCCATGAAGAAAGCAGCAGTGTACAAGTGGAGTAAAAGTTTTTCTAAGGGAAGAGAAAGAGTCACTGATGAAGAAGGGTCAGGATGGTCAGTAACAAGTAGAACTGACAAAAACATTGCAAAAATTTGTCCAATTACGCTTCAAAATCATAGGCTGACTGTGAGAAGCATAGTAGACCAAATAAATCTCAGTAGAGAAATGGTCAGGAAAGTTAGCTGAAAATCTTGGCATGAGAAAGGTGTGAGCAAAAGTGGTCCTGAAGGAGCTCTTGCATCACAACAATCCACCAGTTCATACAACACTGTCCATAAGGGAGTTTTTAGCCAGTAAACAAATAAATGTACTATAACACCCTCACCACTTACCTGATCTAGCCTCCAATGACATTTTCTTTACCAAAGATAAAGAAAATATTAAAAGGAAGACATTTTGATGACATTCATGACATCAAGTGTAATACAATGACAGCTCTGATGGCCATTCCAGAAAAAGTGTTCCAAAATTGCATTGACAGGTAGACAAGGCACTGGTGTCAGTGCATAGCTTCCCAAGGGAAGTACTTCAAAGGTGACTGTAGTGATATTCAGCAATGAGTTATTCATCACTTTTTCTAGGATGCGTTCATGAACTTAATTGTCAGTCCTCATATGTCGCCAAGACTTCATCCTATTTCTCCAAGATTTCTTTTCTTTATCAGACATTTCTTCTCAAAGTCCTTTATAACTTCTAGTTAGTCTCCTGCAAATGTCTCCATCTTGCTTGCATCTTTTATTCAACATGTTTATTCTTCTCTGCTCATAGTTGTTCCAGTCATGAAACACATTCCATTTACCCTGATTTGTATTAGGGAAAAAAGTTGGCAAACAAATACAAAATAAAATAAAAACACTCAAGTCACAAATTTAACAGGAAGTTTGGGAAGGCATACAGGGCCGGAGTGTGACAAGGCAGACAACTCAAAATTTAACACAACATCCCACCTCCTAAATCCTATGGCACCTTACCATGTAGACAATCCTTCCTCTCCTTTGTAATTTTTTTTATCCCAAACATCTTTCCTTTGTTGTTGTTGATGTTGCTTTATACCTAATTTTTGATCCACTACTGTGCAGAACACTTTTACTATTTCATTCATATTCCTGCTTTTTTTCCAAACCATAATCTCTGAGTCTTACACCAAAGCAATTTATGCAAGAAGAGTCCTATTCTAAAGGGAGATTCAGTTTGCCAGCTGATAAAATACAAATTATGATTATTTTTCAACAGTGATATGAATGACGAACTTCTTTAAGTAATCCCTTTGTGCAAGACACTGTTACAAACATTTTGTGTGGTGTTATCTCACTTTATCCTAACAGTCGTGCTCTGAGGAAGATTGCATTAGTATTCCTATTTTAAAGAGAAGAAACAGAATCAGAGGCATTAAGTAACTTGGTATTGTGGGTCATAGAGTAAGAGGCAGAGCTAATGTGCACCTAGACTTGTTAAGTACCAAAGGCCAAGTTCTTCTATTACACTCTGATAATCCAGAGTGGGTTGTACATTTCTTGAAAGTGAATAATATCAGTTGTGTCTTTCAGTATAATATTAAAAAGGCAATGCATAGTGCCAAGAAATCTTGGAACCTATATGCTGAGACTAAGGCACACAACTTGGCAGTCACCACCCGAGAGGACCAGGAGTCCATTGGGTTCTAAGGAAATTAATAACAGTTCTCCAAGTGCTGACATAAATGACATATTTTAGAAAACTGGGGTGCTTTTTAAGTATTTCAGGCAGAGTTTTCAACCATGAGTGACAAGACACATAGTTTATTATTAGGTAACATGGACAGGTCACAGAAATAAGGAGGGGAAATATCACCCCTCTAGGACCTTGAGTAAAGGTTTAAAAAAAAGTGTCTTAAGATGCATCTACTCGGCCGGGCTCGGTGGCTCAGCCTGTAATCCCAGCGCTTTGGGAGGCCGAGGTGAGTGGACTGCCTGAGCCCACGGGTTTGAGACCCACCTGGGAAACTTGGCAGACTTCGTCTCTACAATAAATCAAAAATTAGCCGGGCATGGTAGCACATGCCTGTAGTTCCAGCTACTTGGAAGGCTGAGGCGGAAGGATCGCAGGAGCCCAGCATGTCAAGGCTGTGGTGGCCCTGAGCGGTCACTGCACTCCGGTCTGGGTGACAGAGTGAGACTCCAACTCAAAAAAAAAAGATGCTTCTACTCAACAAGTGGATTTCAAATGAGTTTCTAACACACCTACACAGGTGAGTAGGGAACAGCAAATTTATTATAAATAATTTGCTTCTGCTAATAATTTGTTTGTGAATTATTGTCTTCTTTTTCCTGTATTTTATTTTCATTCACACACACTCTAGTACTCAATAAAGAGAAGCAGAGAAGAGGCACAACAGCACATTTTCTGGCATACAGCAGTTGATTGAGAAGTATTTGATAACTGAATATGTAAGTAATAGCTAGGGTCCTTGAAATTGCATGTAACCCACCACTTAGCTCATCCATGAATGTTGTATGAAGGCACTGTCATGGAAAGCAGGTGTAAGAAACTACTTATCTGAGCTACTAATGAGCACTTTTTCTGAACAGGGACATATTTCTTAATTTTTTTTCCCTAAACATTTATTCAGAAATAGTTCTAAGCTTACAGAAATGTTGCTAATATAAAAGTGATACAAAATATGCATGTATACTCTTTATTCTGATTTACTTGCTGCTTACATTTTATCCTGTTTGTCCTCTCTCTCTTTTTCCATGTCTAAACCATTTGGGGGTAAATTGCATAGCTAGTTACTCTTCACTCCTGATTATTTCAGTGTGCACTTCCTAAGAATAGGAATATTATCTTATATAATCGAAGAACAATTTATTTTTTTTGAGTTGGAGTCTCACTCTGTCACCCAGACTGGAGTGCAGTGGCACGCTCCCGGCCACCACAACCTCGACCTGCTGGGTTCCGGTGATCCTTCTGCCTCAGCCTTCTGAGTAGCCGGAATTACAGGCGTGCGCTACCACACCCGGCTGATTTTTTTATTTATTGTAGAGAGGAGGTCTCGCCAAGTTGCCCAGGTGGGTCTCGAACCCACAGGCTCAGGCAATCCATTCACCTCAGCCTCCCAAAGCGCAGGATTACAGGTTGAGCCACCGAGCCCGGCACAGAATATTTTTAACATCAGTGAAATCTATATTGATACAATTTTTCTTATCTAATCTACTGTTTATGTTTCAGTTTTTTCAATAGATCTAATAACATCCTTTATAATATTTTTCCTCTCCAGAATAGAATCTGGTCTAGGGTCATGTAGCATTTAATTGTCATGACTCTTTAGCCTTCTTTAATCTGGAATATTTCCCCAGCCTTTTGTGTGTGTGTCTTTATGAGATTGACAGTTCTGAAGAATAAAGTCTCTCCCCCTCTTTTCAAATAAAATGTTCCTCTTTTTAAGTTTGCCTGATAATTTCCTCATGACTGGATCCAGTTAATGCTTTCATAGCCAGAATTCTACCAAGGTGATTTTGTATCTTTCTAAAAGGGTATCGTGCCTGAAGGTGCGTGGCATGATGACCATCTGTCTCATGGTAGTTGTTAATTTTGATCACCTGTCCCATATGTGGTCCAATTTTCTCACTGTATAATTGCTTTTTCCCTCTTTTAAACTAACAAGCTGTCGGCTGGCCTCGGTGGCTCAGCCTGTAATCCCAAGCCTTGGGAGGCCAAGGTGAGTGAATTGCCTGAGCCCGTGGGTTCGTGACCCGCCTGGGCAACTTGGCGAAACCTCATCTCTACAGTAGATCAAAAAATTAGCTGAGTGTGGTAGTGCACGCCTGTAGTTCCAGCTACTTGGAAGGCTGACAGAGTGAGACTCCAACTCAAAAAAAAACAAAACAAAAACAAAAACATAAACTAATAAGCTGTCTATATGGAGACATTTTAAGACTATGCAAATACCTTGCCTCTCGTCAAAATTTTCTCTTATAGTTAGCATTCATTTATGATTACAAAACCATGACTTTCAGCTTTAGCACTTTTTTTACATTTTTAGTCAACATTCAGGATTCTACTGTTAGTGAGAATTCTCCTTTCAATCTATCCAGCTGTATGTCTGTCTATCAGTAGTATGGAGTAAAGTCTTCCTATCTTTTTTCAATGGTATATAATGTATCAATGTGCTTAATTCTCTTTATTTCCTATTGTCTCAGAATTTGCCCATGGGTACACCTTCAGGCTAGCTCTTCTGTGTCTGTTTCATATGCACATCATTTTTCAGTAATTTCTTTCTGGGGTAAAAAACTATTCTAGATTCATCTTGTAACTGTAATGCTCCAGTCCTAGAACTAGCCATAGCTCCAAGGAGCAATGATTTGTTTCATTAGGAAGGATATTCAAGACCAAGATGTGGGAGTAAGTTTTGCTCACTTGAGAGACATATTTTATCTCACATCCTGGATGAGGTAAGATGCAGGATGTCTTGGTCCACAAGGAAGGCTGAAGTGAATATAGCAGTGAGGAGAGCGGGATCTAGAAGCAAGAGCAAAGACAACCATTACACTCTGCTCTTTCAGTGAGGGCACGCGGAAGTGAATTACTGCTTTTAATTGAAACTTGAAGTTATTGCTGCCTTTTCTTTTTCTTTTTCGGCCTTGTAGAGGTGTGTAATATACTTCCTGTGGAACAAATTCTCACAGCTATTCCTGGAGTAAAGGAATTATTTTGTTTGTCTATTGAAGTTATGTATGTAACCTCAGCTTTTCTCTTCGGTTTTCAGGTTGAAATAGTGAAGATGTGCAGTTTGTGAATTGTATTAGAGAGACCTCATGTTCCTAGATAAAGCAAAGAAAAATGTCTGCATTACAAGAGGTAGTCTTCTGATTATGCTAAATAGAGGTTCCTGTGAAGTGTCAGTTATTAGATTTAAAGAAGAATTGTCTCTTGTGCAAAACTTTGACTATTCATGGTGTCCTATATTCCATAGTTTACAAGAGTTTTTACAAAATTAGCACTGTTGGTGGTGGGACATCATGTCTAGAAGTTAAATGGAGTGGTTAAAGGCAATCAGATTGACTGGGATTGGATCATAGCTCTACCACTTTCTAGTTATGTGACCTTGAGTATGTTATTTAACTTATTTGGGACTTAGTTTTATCATCTGCAAAATATAAGTAACAAGGTTAAAGGATTAAATGATATAATACATGTAGGGCATTTAAAGTATTTTTTCCAACAAGTGATATCCAGTATTAAGTTAAGCTGTGATAAGTTATTGATAACTTGATTACCAATCATTAACTTCTCTAGCAATTATCTAGAAACTAAGTATACATTGAGCTCTGAAAAAAATGTATTTTGATAGCTGAGGTTAATGGAAAAAATTAGGAGAGGAGGATAGAAAACAAAATACGTAAACTTGGACTCAAAAATAGATAACGTTTCTGGAGATATTTTTAAAAATGATATGACAGTAAGAACAAAGGTATTTTCTGTTATCCAAAAGGAAGAAGATTCAAGGAATAAGGAATACCTCTAATTTAATGGTGTGTTCCTAGCCATACACTGACTACTGTAGGTGCTCATTAAGTATTAACAGACTGATAAATTAATGAATAAAAGACAGCCACCTTTATTATAAAATTTATATATAGTAAGCATAGTATAAGATCAAAGTAACCTCAGATAGGACCAGACTAGTCTATATCCTCCCGGGTGACAAGGCATTGTTTCAAACCACTCTCCTCTAAAAAATTCAATTTAGGACTATGAAAATTTGGAGTTGGAAGAGACTTCTCAGCATATTCAGTCTAACATCATATAATGTGCTAAGACACTCACTGTGAAAACATTCCTATGTGGCTATTTAAGAATGGGGAAAATCCACCTCACAATGGAGAATAAGAATAAGAAGTTCTTTAGGTTGAGCCCAAATATGATTCCATTCAACTTAGCCATCAATGAACCTGGTACTGTGTTAAATTATGGAAGTAAAAGAAATTCAAAGATAATTAATATGTAGTTTCTTCCAACAAAGATCTCAACATTAAGTGGAAAAAATACTACAGAAATATGTCAGGAATACACAAGATGATGATTCATATGAAATGAGGTAGGAGCCCAGACATATACCAGAAATATTTCCAAAGAAGTTGAAAATGAAATTGGATCTTGAAATATCAGTAATTACTCACCAAGAAGAGAAGAGTAGGAGAGACATTTCCAGCAGAGGGAACAACATATGCAACGACATAGAAGTGTGAAAGTGTGAGAGTAGTTAACAAAAAAATGAGAAGTTGTTTGTGACCAGAATATAATAAGAGAAATAATAAGAGATGTAAGAAGTTTAGAAATACCATGTATACCAGTGTTTTGCAATCGTTTTTGGTGGAAAAATAAATAATTATATTCATTAAATTAATTACAATATTTAAAAATTTTAAAAATCATAGACCCCCTAAGACTATGTCCACAGATCCCTAGAGAATTAAGAGACTAAAGTTGATTCAATGTAAATGTCTTTCAAATCTTTACGTAAATATATATGTAAATTTATCAGTGATACATTAAGGGTTAGTTCTCACCGTAGAAATTCAATATTTAAAGTCATAATATAACATTTATATTTTCAAGGATGTGTCTGAAAGTCTTGTTTTGAAAATATTGCTATAAACAATGAGAGTTGTGAGAGGTTTTTAAAGCAGGGAATTGATATGATGCTAACTATAGTTTAGAAAATATGATGCTAGCGGCCTTAGCAGATATAAAAAGATTAATCAGTGAGCTATTGGGCAGAACACTAGATGGGGAGGACTTAATCTAAAGTAGTGAGACTGAGGATGAAGATAAATTGTTCAGAATATAAAATCAGAGGCTCTTGGTGACTGACTGAATGTGAGGCAGGAAGGAGAGCAGCAAGTTGAGGGTCATTCTGATATATTTTCCATTGACTTCATTCTTTAATTTTCTTTTCAAGATTTTTTTAATGTATTTTTTTAAATTTTAGATTAGGGAGCACAAGTGCATGTTTGTTACATGGACATATTGCTTACTGGTGGGGACTGGGCTTCTGGTGACCCATTTCTCAGACAGTGAACATTGTATCCCATAGGTAACATCTGAACCTTTACTTCTCCCTTTGCCTCCTTTCAGTGTCCCCAGTGTCTATTATATGCATCTTTGTTGCCATGTAGCTCCCACGTATAAGGGAGAATATGTGGCGTTTGGTGTTCTATTTCTGAGTTAGTTCAGTTAGGATGATGTTCTCCAGCTCCATCCAAGTTGTTGCAAAAGGGCATAATTTCTAATAATTGGTCCTTGTTTTGTCCTCTTAAGTTATACAGCATTAAAAAAAACCTAATTTATTTTCATATATAAGCCCTTCTATTTAAAAAAAGAAAAAAAAACTGCTCTTATGATTCTCTAGAACTCTTTTTTCCTGCAGTCCTTTCACTCTTTCCATTTCAGTGTGATTGCCAAGCCCTGTACTGGGAAGTATCTTAACACTGTGCATGCAAGGATTTCTCGAGGAGCAATCCAAGGTGTGGTAAATGAGCTATGGGCTTTAATAATAGACAATGGAAGTTTTGAATTTTTGAATGAAATTTTAAGATAAACAGTGTATGTATGAAAAGCTGGCTGGATAGTCACAAAGAAGACTTCAACAATGACCTAGTTTCATTCCTCTGCCTGAGAAAGGGACTTTCTTAGTTCACAAAAAAATGGTCACACAGATTCAAAAAACATATCCTTTTAGAATAACTGTGTAAACCAGATAGCCAAGGAGGCTGTTTATGAGGGGTGACATATTATAGTTACTGGAAAGCTCTGGTCTTCCCCTCTGTATTTTCTTGACCAGTACCAAGGGGATGCAAAGCTGAGTACTGTGTTGTGCCTTAACTCAGAAGAGAAACAGAGGGTTTGAGAGGTAGTTAATTCTGACCAGGAAAACTTTTCTGGGTCTGGTTTATTGAATTCCTGAGAATTAACCACCTTTCCAATCCTATGGGTATTCTGATCAGGCAATGATTCTGATGTAAGAATAACAATAACAATTCCTACATGCCTAAAATATTCTCTTCTCACATGTTATCTTATTTAGTTCTCACAACAGTCATAGGATATTGTAATCATCATTGATTAAGCTAAAACGCAATTCTCAGCTAAGGAATTATTCCAGTTAGTTTAGGAGACAATCTACATTCTTCCATAATGAGCTCATTTTACTTAAAAGTTACCTTTTATTCTCTTCAAACTCTTGGGGGAAAAAAATAGAACCATTCTTATAACATATAGAGAATTCAAACAAACTGCAAGTGTATTACTTTCTAAGTGGGTTTCCTTTGTAGTTCTTTCTTCAGAAGGTAACAGTACCTTTTCAAAAAGTTTAGAAACAAAACAGGGACTGTTACATTATTGACAAAAGCTTTGCAGACGTGTATGTATGTTATAAGTTATCTAAAACAGAAGTTACTCATAGGGAAGAGTCCATGTTTATGTAGTAGAGTCACACACACACACACACAAAGACACACACAAGTCACATGTAATTACTATAAATACAAACTACCGGTCAAATTCTTAATCGGTGCCTTGTTTCCCAAAGCAGATGGGTGGGAGGAACAGAATACGCTTCTCTCATCCGGCAGTTAGAAACTCTCTAGTTAGCATGAGGTAGTAGCCTACTAGAAGCTATGACTATTTGAACACTAGGGGCATTTTAATTTTTTGCAGAAATAGATTTCTATAGAACCAGAGACATAGTTGAGGCAATTGGGTGGTGGTAAGAGTATAACGTTTTATATTTCTTTCAGGGGGAATTTAGAATAGCTTACAGTGTGAGGCTGTTATTGCTTGACACTAAGTAATCTTTTCGCAGTAAGTGCAATAAAGATATAGCCCAGAACATTTTTTTAAAGGGGGAGGAAGAACATTAGTTTCCATATATTTATTTTTTTAATGACTTCTAAATTTAAATTCCCGCTTCTACTCCCCTTCTCCAGTTGTACTAGCATGCAATTTGCTGTTTTTGCCAAATATGAATATTGAGAAAGTAAAGTAAATTTATGTAAGACATGTTATCTTTGCTCTGAATTCAAAGGTGTGAGGATTATGCATACAAGCTTCATTTTAGGGAGCTCTGTTGGGGGTGGGGAGAGAGAGAAAGAAAAGGCTAAAGAAAGAAGAGAAAGAAGAAGAAAGAGGAGGATGAGGAGGAACAGAGAGGAAGAGGAGGAGGAGGAGAAGGAGGAAGAGGGAGACCACCCAGATTGGAATAGGACCCTTTAAGGTAATTTGAAACACTGTAGGCATATAGAACTAGATTTGAGCATTAGTTCTAAGATTCTGAGGATCTACTTTCTCACTTGTAAAGTTTGTTTAATAATTATGTCTTTAACTGCTCAAAGAAATCCAAGACACAAACAAATGGAAAAATATTCCATGCTCATGGATAGGAAGAATTAATATAGTTAAAATGTCCATCCTACTAAAGGCAATCTACAGATTCAATGCAAAACCCATTAAGTTACCAACATTATTCTTCTCAGACCTGGAAATGACAATACAGAAATTCATATGGAAACATAAACGACCACGAATAACCAAAACAATCCTTAGCAAAAGAAACAAAGCAGGAGGTATCACACTTCCTGACTTCAAACTTTACTATAAGGTTACAGTAATCGAAACAGTCTGGTATTGGTACAAAAACAGGCACATAGACCAATGGAACAGGATAGAGATTCTGGAAGCAAAGCCTCTATTTCTCAACCAAGTCATCTTTGACAAAGCCTCCAACAACAACCACTGGGAGAGGAGAACCTATTCAGTAAATGGTGCAGGGAAAACTGACTGACCACATGCAGAAGATTGAAACAGGACCCCTAGCTATCACCATACACAAAAACTAATTCTAAGTGGATCAAAGACCTAAATGTAAAACCTCAAACTATTAGAATCTTAGAAAACACAGGAGACACCCTTATGGAAATTGGAACTGGCAACCATTTCCTATTCAGAACCCTAAATGCCCATTCTTTAAGAAATAAGATAGACAAGTGGGACCTCATCAAACTAATGAGCTTCTGCATAGCAAAAGAAAGTGTCAAGAGAGCAGGGAGATAGCCACAGAATGGGAAAAAAAATATTTGCCAACCTTCTACCTGACAAAGGCCTAACATCTAGGATCTACAAGGAACTCAAACTGGTTGAAAGGAAAAAAACAAACAGTCCCATTAAAAAGTAGGCAAAAGATATGAATAGACACTTCTCAAAAAAAGATATGTGGGCAGCCAACAGAAACATGAAAAGTACTCAGCCTCACTCATCAACAGAGAAATGCTAATCAAAACCACATTGAGATATCACCTAACCGCAGTAAGAATGGTCATCATTAATAAAATGAACAGCAACAGATGCTGGCAAGGATGTGGAGAAAAGGCAACTCTTCTACACTGTTGGTGGGAATGCAAACTAGTACAACCTCTTTGGAAGACGGTGTATGATTTCTGAAAGAACTAGAATTTGACCTTCTATTCAGCAATTCTCCTATTGGGAATATACCTGGAGTAACTCAAATCATTCTATAAAAAAGATACCTGCACATGTATGTTTGTTGCACTCTATTCACAATAGCAAAAACATGGAACCAACCATGTTGCCCATTGAAGTGGGACTGGATTTTAAAAATGTGGTACGTATACATAATGGAATATTTTGCAGCCATAAAGAAGGACAAACATATAGACTTGCAGCAACTTGGATGAATTTGGAGTTGATCATACTCAATGATCTATCACAGAAACAAAGAGCAGAGTACCATATGTTCTCACTCAAAAGCAGACCTTGAACAATTATAATACTATAAGAAAGGGATTGGCAGTAGTGGGAAACTGTCAGGGGAGAGGGGGTGGGATTGGCAGTTGAGGGAAACTGCTAGGGGAAGGAGGGGCATACCTCATCAACAAGGGTACCTGCATAATCAACGTTTGTATATCTAACCCTGAATTGTATGCCACATCTTTATAATAAAACAAGAAAAAAAATAGTAATTATTGTGTTTAGGCTATTGAGATGTATGTACATGTAGCTCCTACTACATAAACAAGAAATGTGTCTTTTTCCTTCCTCCTGCCTGTTTTGTGGTCCTCAATAGTCTCCCCAACTTCTCTTACAATTTGGCAAAGGTTGTCAATCTTCATGAAATGTATTTATCCATACTAAAAAGCTTCTAGTTAGTTTTTCATCATTTGAACTCATTGCTTCACAGAATGACTAGTCACTAAAGAGTACTCTCATTTCTCAAGGTTTCAATTTAGGTTCCTAGAAGATCTTTATAGAGCCAAATAATGATGCATATCTTTTAAGTGTAGTGTCAGGCATTAGGCATATGTACAACTCACTTTCTCAGGGCAAGTCTTGGAGAAAATGCCACTACTTACTAGCAATAAATACCGCAAAGAAAAAGTAGAACTCTATTTTATGCATTTATTAAACAAATATGAGTTGAGAAACGTCAGGTTATCAAAGAATAATTAGCAACATCTGATGCCCATGTAAGACTGCTCTATAATTTGAAACACTGATTGCTCTCAAATATTTTGGTTTCAGAATCCCTTTGCAACTCATACAGTATATGGAAAATCTCTGTAAACTTTTGTTTATATTTACGGTTACTTACCATTTTAAAAACTGAGAAATTTTGAAAATATGTATTGATTCATTAAAAATAACAATAATAAATTCATTATATGCTAGTATAATAACTTGATTTAAACTATTTTCAAAAACAATAAGTGGATTGGGACTTCATTATATTGTTGCAAATACAATACATCTGAATTTTTACATCTGCCTCTTCACTTAATATATCATGATTTGCTGTTTGAATGAAGAACTTGAAGAAAATCTAGCCTTACAAAATAACTTTAATAGGGAGAAGTATTTTTTTAATATTTTCAGATAATTGTGGGTCTTTTTTTCTGCACTTAAACTTTATAAGTTATCATTTCTTTTTTTTATAATCAATATTTTTTATTACGATATTGTGGGGTATAGTTAAGGGTTAGGTATACAAATATGCTTCATTCAGGCACCCTTATTGATAAGAGGTGTCTCCCTGTCCCCAGACAGATGTTTACTACCATTAATCCCATCTCCCTTCTCCTCCCCCCCATAGTTTCCCACTACTGTCAGTCATTTTCTTATGGTATTACGTTGGATGTTCAAGGTCCACTATATGAGTGAGAACATGTGATACTCAGATCTTTGTTTCTATGAGAGATCACTCAGTATTATAGACTCTAGTTCCATCCAGGTTGCTGCAAAATTCATGATTTTGTTCTTTTTTATGGCTGTGTAGTCTTCCATCGTGTATATATACCACATTTTTAGTCCAGTCCTCTTTTGATGGGCAGCATGGTTGCTTCCAGATTCTTGCTATTGTGAACAATGCTGCAATAAACATACGTGTGCAGTTATCTTTTCTATAGAGTGATTTGAGTTCTTCAGGGTATATTCCCAGTAGGGGGATTGCGGAGTCATATGGGAGGTCAATATTTAGAGCTTTTAGGAATAGCCACACTGCTTTCCACAGAGATTGCACTAGTTTGCACTCCCACCAACAGTGTAGAAGTGTTCCCTTTTCACCACACCCTCTCCAGCAGCTGTTATTTTTTGAATTATTGATAATTACCATTCTGACTAGAGTTAGGTGGTATCTCAGTGTGGTTTTGATTGATGCAACATTTTCTTTCTTTCTTTCTTTCTTTTTTTTGAGTTGGAATCTCACTCTGTCACCCAGACTGGAGTGCAGTGGCCTCTCCCGGCCACCACAGCCTGGCCTGCTGTGAACCAGCGATCCTTCCGCCTCAGCCTTCCAAGTAGCTGGAATTACAGGCACGTGCTACCACGCCCGGCTGACTTTTTTATTTATTGTAGAGATGAGGTCCCGCTGCCCAGGCGGGTCTCGAACCCGCGGGCTCAGGCAGTCCACTTACCTCAGCCTCCCAAAGGCACGGAATTACAGGCTGAGTCACCGAGCCCGGTTGATGCAACATTTTCTAAAGTGATCATTTTAAAACTGATTTTAAACCATTTCGTCTAAGTAACACTCATTTATTTCATTGAGGAGGTGATTTATTTCAACCTTTGATCTTCCTTTCTGTTTTCATATTGTCACTGTTCGACTGTGGATCACCCTCACTTGCACCTCCCACTACATCTCATCGCCTTGGCTGAAGTTTTCTTAGTAATAGATGGTACTTTTCCGGGAAGTGGGGGGGTTCACACTTTCTGCCCCATTGATGTCAGGCAAAGCAATATGACTAAAGTGATGGTTACCGCCTCTAAGCAGAAGTGTTAAGGGTAGATTCATGGTTTACCAAGCTCATTTTTACTCTCTCTTCTAGCTAGAGTTTGATTTTTCAGGGCGAATGCTGGAGTAAATAAAATGTAGGACCCCTGAATTGATTGTAATGGTCTCAGTTTTTCTTAGTCTCTTCCTTTCATCAAAATAGTTTCATCAAATGGTGTACACATGTATATAGGGGTGCCAAAAATGTATACACATTTTAAGTATGATGTTCACTAATCAAATGGTGTATATATGTCTCCTTCCCTGATAACTCATTAGAAATTAATTTGACAAACCAATTCTAGCTAAGACATTTGTGATTGAATATGTTGAAACACTTGCTTTCAAAGTTGTGTTTTAATAGAAGTCTTTAGTGCCCGAGACAAATGGGTTGAAAAATGTACGTATCTTAGAAATAAGGGATGTTTCAAACAGTCCAGTTTTGTTTGCACTGTTTGTATAAGGTTTGAGTTTCTTTTATGTAGCAATGTGGTTAGCACTATGTCTGCAAGACCCATGAGCTGTGGCAGCATAGAGCTTCCGCCAAATTTAGATCAGGAACAGAGAGGAAATAAAACTGTTGTAGAGTAGAAGGGGATAAGGAAGAGGTAGGGTCAAATTAAAATCCTGGAAAGGTGTTTGATCTAAACTGAACCTTTAATAAGTAGTCCAATAGGGCAAGTTACTGACAAATATTCTAATATGAGGGCATAATAAAAGGTATCATAATTTCAAGAGATGTCAAGAATAAGCAATTCAAAGATACAGAGATGTTGGCTTTGCTTAAGGGGTAAAATATGACCTTATAAATAAAGGGGGAAAATCAGATATTTTCTCAAAGTCACTAGGTCAAAAATGGTGTAGGTCAAGAATATAAATCTTGGTGTATCTAAAGCTCAAGTTAGCTAACTTGGGCCTAATCCTGCTAATGATTACTAAAAATGTGATTTATTATTTGCTATAACTTTAAATAAAGACGTCTCTTGACTTTTCTCTTAATGAGGTTAAAGAAGGAAAGTTAAAAATGCATCGAGTGATCTTTTGATAAGAATGTGAAATGGGCCAGGCGCAGTGGCTCAACCTATAATCCCAGAACTTTGGAAGGCTGAGACGAGAGGATTGCCTGAGCCCAGGGGGTTCGAGACCAGTCTGGGCAACTTACTGAGACCTACAATATCTACAATAAATCACAAAACCTGGCCGAGCGTGGTAGAACGTGTCTGTAGTTCCAGCTACTTGGAAGGCTGAGGCGGAAGGATTGCCGAAGCCCAACAGGTCGAGTCTGCGGTGGCTGTGAGCATGCCACTGCATTCCAGCCTGGGCAACAAGGGTGAGACTCCCAACTCAAAAAAAAAAAAAAAAAAAAAGAATATGAAATGAATTGGGCTACAATATCAGATGCTATGAAGCTATAACTTAGACATAAGAACTACTCTACTTTGATAGTAAAATCCATTACATTTTGAAACATTCAAATAACTTTTTATGTTAAATTTCATACTAAGATAGATTTACATATGTTATATTGTCTTTTGCAAGATGCATGTGTGTGTATGCATATACACATATACACACAAGTATACATATATGCTTACATACATGTATATAGGGGTGCCAAAAAATGTATACACATTTTAAGTATGATGTTCACTCAAAAGATAACATGATACTTAAAATGATGCTAGCATCACCACGTGACAAACAGGACAAAGAGAATGGCAGAAGCATGGTTGAGTGAATATCATACTATATTGCTACCACAATTGTATTCAACTTAGAAAAGTAATACATAACTTCTCTTAAAATATGAAAACATTTTTTGGCATCTCTGCATGTTATATATGGAAGGAAAAAAATGAATTATCTTAGGGGAGACTTGCCCTGTGAAGTACACTCAGAGTTTGTTCCTCTGGGTCAAACTGTCAACCAAAGTTTTTATTAGGAAATTTTGAGAAGTTTGTGTCATGATTTGTGGAAGAAATGTCTTGATTTGTGGCAAACAGGTGACTGGTTCTTCCACTTTGACAACGCACATGCCCACGCCGATCTGAGTGTTCAGCAGTTTTTGACCAAAAACAGTATGACCCCTGTACCCTACACTCCATATTCACAAGTTCTCACCCTGAGCGACTTTTTCATTTGTTTGCTTATGCAGAAAAAAATGTCCTCAAAGAAAAACATTTTGCCAATATGGAAGAGGTGAGTCAAAAAGAAGGAGTACTAAAAGGCATCAAAAGTGACAAGTTCAAAAACCATTTTGAACAGTGGAAAAAGCATCTCAATAGGTGTGTTGCATCAAACTTTTGAAGGTGAATGAAGTTTCAACATGTAAGAATAAATATTCAATATTTTATAAATAAAACCATTTTTGAGATCCCCCGTGTGTGTGTGTGTGTGTGTGTGTGTGTGTGTGTGTGTGTGTGTGTATAAAAGTTAAGCATAATGGATATTATCTCCAACAGTCATATGGATGGGGGACTTGATATTTATAACAAAATGGAAAACAGAAAAAGACTACTACTTTATTTTATTTCATTTTCTCCCTCAGCTAAAACAATATGTGTTCATTAGCAAATTATGTCAGCTTAGCTTCCAAAACGTATCCTTAGTCTGTTTACTCCCTAGTTCCACCATGACCACCCAAGTCCAAGACCTGATTGTCCCTCAGACGGCCTAGAGCAATAGCCTACCAATAGTCTTCCTGCTTTCACTCTTTTATAGTACTATTGAAGTATGTTTATTTTTAATATAAATGTATATATTTATTATAATAATAATATGCATTCTAAAATGTAAAGATTTTAAGTACGTAGTTCACTGATCTTTAGCAAATATATATCTCTATTTTTTTAATAACCCAATTCAAGGTCTAGAGCATTTACATTTTCTAGAAAATCCCGCAGGCTCTTTATAATCAATTCTCCTTCCCATCAAGGCAACCGCTGTTCTGTTATCTCGGTTTATGGAATATATTTGCCTTTTGTTGAATTTCATATTCATGGAATTCCTTTTGTGCCTATATCCTTTTGCAGCACAGCATAATATTTGTAAAATGAATTGTGTTGTTTATTAATCAGGAGATGATTTTTATTCCTAAGTAACACTTCATCATATGAATACATAATAACTATTTAGTATACTCTTAATATCCATTTATATATTTCATATTAATTGACTTTGTGAATGAAGGTGCTGCCAAATTGTTTTCTTTTTTAAATTTTAAGTTGGTATGGCTACATAATAGTTATAAATGTTTACGTGGTACATATGATATTTTGGTACAAGCAGATAATGTTCAATGACCAAATCAGGGTAATTGGGGTAACTATATCACTTGAAACATTTGTTATTTATTTGTGTTAGGAATATTTAAATTTTACTGGTTTACTTATTTTCAAATATACAATGAATTATTAACTTTTGACGACATATTGTGCTACCAAATACTAGATCTTATTCATTCTGTCTAACTATATGTTTCTACTCATTAGTCATTCTCAGTTTAACCCCCACTCCCCAATTGCTTACCAGATATCTGGGGACTATATATCTCCATGAGTTCAATATTTTTAGTTCCCACATATATGTGAGAACATGCAATATTTGTTTTCCTGTTTCTTACTTATTTTACTTAAAGTAATGTCTTCCAGTTCCATTTATGTTGTTACAAATGACAGGATTTCATTCTTTTTTAAGATTGAATATTCCATAGTGTATATACACCATGTTTTCTTTATCCAGTCATTGGTTGATGGGCACTTAGGTTAAATATAAATCTTGGCTATTGTAACTAGTGCTGCAATGAACATGGGATTGCAGGTACCTCTTCAATATATTGACTTCCTTTCTTTTGGATATATATAGCAGTAGGATTGCTAGATGATGTGTAGTTCATTTTTAATTTTTTGAGAAATTTCTGTGCTGTTTTTCAGAGTGGCTGTGCTAATTTATATTCTTACCAACAGTGTATGATCGTTCCCCTTTTTCCACATATTCTCCTCAGCACTCGTTATTACCTGTCATTTGGATAAAAGCCATCTGAACTGTGGTGAGATTATTGTAATTTTCATTTTCTTTTTAATGATGATTAGTGATGTAAAATACACACAGGATTTTGAACAGATGCATTACTTTTACTTGGAAATAATATCTAAAAGCTTCCATTTGGAAACTTCACTCAATCAAATAATAGCTATAACCTTAACTCTAGAAGAAACTGCTAATCTATTTTCAATGTTTTTATAGTTTTTTACATTCTCACCAGGTACTCTAAGAGTCCCTGTTGCTCCATATGTACTCCAACACTTTGGGATTGTAAGATTTTTAATTTTAATCCTTTCTCATGGGAAAACAGTCTTGAGATGTTATGCTGTGCTTCATCTAAAACAGTTTCATTTTTTAAGGTATAATATTAAAGTACACAAAATAGAATATCATATATATGTATTTTATATATTTATCTTTATATAGATACCTTTAAGATTATATTGTGGAATTTTATTTCACTTCCCAGTTAAGGGGAGAAAGAAGTCTTAAGTTTGGAACCTAACTTTTATTAAACAAGTTAAAATCTTGGTTCATACATTCTCACCCATTCATAGTTTAATTAGGAACCAAACCACAAGGTGTTTACATGGAGAATTTTCATTAGTCACTAAGCTCATTAAAGTTGGTTTCCTCAGAAGTAGGTTAACTTTTAGCATGACAAGGACACTTTGCAAACAACTAGGGTTTTACATTTTAAAACCTTTATGAAGCCGGGCTCAGGTGGCTCAGCCTGTAATCCCGCACCTTTGGGAGGCTGAGGTGAGTGGATTGCCTGAGCCCGCGGGTTCGAGACTCGCCTGGGCAGCGAGACCTCATCCCTACAATAAATCAAAAAATCAGCCGGGCATGGTAGCGCATGCCTGTAATTCTGGCTACTTGGAAGGCTGAGGCGGAAGGATCGCCGGAGCCAGCAGGTCGAGGCTGTGGTGGCCGAGAGCGGCCACTGCACTCCAGTCTGGAGTCTGGGTGACAGAGTGAGACTCCAACTCAAAAAAAAACCAAAAAAAACCTTTAACCTTTATGAAAGGAATTTATTTGATGGCCTTAAATTATGTTTTCTAACTATAATAGTAATCCTATTTTTAAATATGAATATCTGTCAATTTTATTTTCAGTCAAAAAGGGCAATATCTGCTCTTATTCACTGCATATTCAACTTCTATGAATTGCGTTTTTTATTTTAAATTACACGCACCTTCCTTTTCTAGGTCTTTTACTAATAATCTAAATATAAGAAAGTAGTTATAAGAAAGTGTATGTTCACTTCAGTTTAAATTAGTGTATAGTTTGTTTACTGTTTTTTTCCATTTTCTTTTTATCTACCTACAAAGATTGCAATACCAGCTCCTGAAAAGAATTATAAAACTCATTCACTTTATTTTTACACTATAAACTTTTCATTTGAAATGTATTTGCCTAATGAATTTAATAGTGATATGCCAGCAAGTAGAGTATTTGTTTGAAAATGACTTCCAGTTTATAATTCTCAGCTCAGCCAGGACTACCTAAAATGATGTTCTAAGCCTGAGTAGAAAGAACACTAGGTTTCCTTTTATGATTCTTTCAAAAATATGTCCATAGAACTCTCTATTTACACTAAAAATATTTTCCACCTGGTGTTTCCAAGGAGACTCAGGTGGGCACCTCTCACCTGGCCTTCTCTAATTGGCATATGGAAGCTATGATTGATAGCTTAGTAACAGGGTACACAGAAATGGCTTGGCTGGAACTAATGCTTTTTCCCGTCTGTGGTCTGTGATATACAGTGAGACCAACTATGATTTATGTTTTGGTCTTTGTAAGAGACTATTAGATTTCTCCTCCTCTTTTTTTCCCCCTTATTTCTTTATCATCCGCAATCTTTCTAATTCATATTCTGCTTTGCCTTTATTTTACGAATTAGGCACTGCCAATACTCTCATTCCATGAATGTATCACAAAAATGTTTTATTCTCCATGTGTCATGTCTCCATGTCTCATTTAACAAAATTTCTTGTGCAAGGTCAAGAATTAGCCTGAAAAAATTAATTTCAGTCTTGATCGCATAGTCTGATTCAGTCTTCATAGGTTAATTTTAATCAGAATGTCAACACAATGCCTCATGATGTTGTGAGCATATATTATAAGGTTAACAGTGATAAAATTAATTTCTCAGGCTACACTCCCTGCTTTAAGAATACTCTGAGTGGCCAGATGCGGTGGCTCAGCCTGTAATCTCAGCACTTTGGGAGGCCAGCAAGAGGATTGCCTGAGCTCCGGAGTTTGAGACCAGCCCGGGCAACTTGGTGAGACCTTGTCTTAACAAAAAAATCACAAAAACTAGCCGGGCGTGGTGGCGTGTGTCTGTATTTCCAGCTACTTGGGAGACTGAGGCAGAAGGATTGCCTAAGCCCAGCAGGTCGAGGTTGCGCTGACCATGAGTGTGCCACTATGCTCCAGCCTGGACGACAAGAGTGAGACTCCAACTCAAAAAAAAAAAAAAAAAAAAAGAATACTCTGGGTTACTTCAAAAATGAGGAAAGGAAAGGAGTTGACTTCCAGTAAAAGTTCTTCTAATTCAAGAACAATTTTTGAGAGTCCACAGTTCAATTTGAATCATCTCCTAAATTCAGAATCAAACTGTAATTCACAAAGGAATGTGTTGTGGTATCATTCCAAAGTTTATGATGGGAATTAATTTAGGGTACTTCTCTCACTGACTAGATATGAGAGAGAGTAATTTTGAAATACTACTAGAATATAAACTTGGCCTTGATTTCCATATTTCCTCACTCTAATTGCCACAGTCATAGTAATTTTTAATGTTTAGATATAGCTCAATTTATATTAGATATGCTTATAAACACTCTGTAATATGTATCAAGTTTGAGAACTTAAATGTCATTTTAAATGCACTGAAATATTTCTCTATTTAATGGAAAAGTGCATCAATTAGTATTGAAAAGTGAACACCCATTGGCTAGTTTACATTTTCAGCAAATCCAGATTTCAATTTGTCATGATTTGAATAACTTCCTGTCTCATTTAACATTTGCAATCATTCATTCATTCACATATTCATTCAAATTACTGTGAGCATCTATTATTTGTCAGGCTGTAAACTAGAAGCAGGATAGATGACAGATTATAAATTGTAGTCGCTACCTTTTATGATGCTCCATAATGTTTCAATAGCTGTTTGATGTGCCTGTAAGTAAATACATGAGCATTCACTTTTGTGAAAATTATCTAAAAGTGGACTTTAGAAGAAACTTTACCCTTTTAACTTTTATAAATAACTAAAATACTTAATAGTTGTCAAAACATAGCATTCACTGCATAAACCATTTTTTATTATTGAGAAAGAAAATTTCCATAGTGCTTGTCTAAATAAACCTATATTCTTTAGCAAAGTCAAAGGCGGAATGTTAATTATCCCATCTTATTGAAAGCTGTATTTTCTAGACAATGGTCTTGAAGAATTGCACTAGGAAAAAGTTTTAAACAACTCTTTTTCTGAAAGATTGTAAAATGAATGTAAACGTCAAAGGTATCATTCAAAGACTCATTATATTCATGCCATGTGTTGGCAGTTGGCAAAATATGTATTACATTTTCTAACATATGTCAACCCCTTTTCATTTCTTAAAAGTGTACAAAATGTTCCTGATTAGTATAAAACAGCAAAACTCTTTCCATGTCTTTTGATTGAAACCTTAATAATTTTCTTTCCTCAATAAGTTCAAAAAGCAACTGTCATTGTGCAAGCACTT
Source organism: Carlito syrichta (assembly GCF_000164805.1). Lineage (NCBI taxonomy): Eukaryota > Metazoa > Chordata > Mammalia > Primates > Tarsiidae > Carlito > Carlito syrichta. Next base: position 273,677 of record NW_007232168.1, on the reverse strand, counting down.
TTTTTTGGTAGTGTTAATTTAGCATAAAGAAAAATAAGTGTTTTTACTTACCAAAGTCTAGCTAGATGATAGATAGATGGAGAGATAGATAGAAAGAATATCTTATCTACAGGAAAGGTTTTCTATCTCTGGCTATCCTAACATTAATATTAAAATCTCATATGCCTCACTAACAGGCAATGTATTATTGTCTTAGACAATATCCAACATTATCAATACTGAGTTAGTAATATTCTTATTTTGAAAATAAAGGACAAGAGAAAGAGATCAAGGGTAACCAAACAACAAAAGAGGAAGTCAAGTTATTCCTCTTGCAGACAACATGATTCTATACCTTGAAAACCCAAGAGAATCTGTCAAAAACCTCCTTGCATCGATAAAAGACTTTGGAAGTCTCAGGCTATAAAATAAATGTGCAAAAGACAGTTGTATTTTTATACACCAACAGGAAACAAACATAGACCCAAATAAAAAGCACAATCCCATTAACAATAGCCACACACAAAAAAAGATTACCTTGGCATCTTCCTAACCAGAGGCATGAAAAAGCTTTACAACAAAAACTATAAAACACTGCTCAAAGAAATCAAAGATGACACAAAGGAAAAAGTATTCCATGCACATGGATTGGAAGAATCAACATTGTTAAGATGTCCATACCACATGAGGCAATCTAAAGATTTAATGCAATGCCCATTAAATTACCAGCAGCATTCTTCTCAGACTTAGAAACTACCATATAGAAATTCATATGGAAACATGAATGACCATGAAGAGCCAAAAAAATCCTCAGCAAAAAAGCAAAGTGAGAGGTATCATACTCCCAGACTTTAAACTTTATTATAAAGCTACATTAATCAAAACAGCCTGGTATTGGTACAAGAACAGGCATATAGACCAGTGGAACAGAATAGAAATTCCAGAAGCAAAACCTCAACCAGTTCATCTTTGACAAAGCCTCCACCACCAACCACTGAGGAGAGGAGAACCTATTCAGTAAATGGTGCTGGGAAAACTGGATAGCCACAGGCAGAAGATTAAAACAAGACCCCATACCTATTACCATATACAAAAAATCAATTCTAAATGGATCAAAGACCTAAACAGAAAACCTCAAACTATAAGAACCTTAGAAAATGCAGGAGACACCCTTATGAAAATTGGAACTGGCAATCAATTTCTGATCAAAACCCTAAGTGCCCATGCTATAAGAGATAAGATAGATAAGTGGGACCTCATTAAACTGACAAGCTTCTGCAAAACCAAAGAAACCATCAAGAGAGCAGGGAGACAGCCCACAGACTGGGGAAAAATATTTGCCAACTGTATATCTGACAAAGACCTAACATCTAGGATCTACAAGGAACTCAAACATACCAAAAAGGAAAAAACAAACAGTTCCATTAAAAAGTGGGTAAATGATATGAATAGATACTTCTCAAAAGAAGACATACAAGCAGCCAACAGATACATGAAAAAACGCTCAACCTCACTAGTCATCAAAGAAATGCAAAATAAAATCTCACTGAGATACCACCGGACTCCGGTCAGGATGGCCATCATCAATAGCTCAAAAAACAACAGATAATGGAGAGGATTTGGGGAAAGGGAACACTTCTACATTGTTGGTAGGAGTGTAAACTAGGACAACCTCTGTGGAAAACAGTTTGGCAATTCCTAAAAGATCTAAAACTCGACCTTCCATACGACCCCTCAATCCTCCTACTGGAAATATATTTCACACTATGAAAATGATACCTGCACACACATGTTTATTGCAGTATTATTCACAATAGCAAAAACATGAAGCCAATAATGCTGCCCATCATAAGAGGACTGAATAAGAAAAATTGCGGTATATATACATGATGGAATATATGCAGCCATAAAGAAGGATACAATTATGAACTTTGCAGCAACTTGGATGAATGTAGAGTCTATAATACTGAGTGATCAATAACAGAAATAAAGAACTGAGTATCTCATTTTCTCACTCATAAGTGGACCTCGAACAATGATTGTAATACTGTAAGAAAAGGAATGGCAGCTCTTATATCTTTTTTTGAGAAGTGTCTATTCATACTTTAGCTCACTTTGTTATAGGGCTGTTTGTTTTTTTCTTTTCAGCACTTTTGAGTTCCTTGTAGATCCTTGATGTTTGGCGTTTGTCCAAAATGGAGTTGGCAAATATGTTTTCCCAGTCTGTGGGCTATCTCCCTGATCTCCCTGGTCTCTTGATGGTTTCTTTGGCTTTGCAGAAGCTTATCAGTTTAATGAGGTCCCACTTGTCTATCTTATCTCTTATGGCCTGGACACTTTGGGTTTTGATTAGGAATTGGTTGCCACTTCCAACTTCCATAAGAGTGTCTCCCCGCAATCCCCCTACTGGGAATATACCCGGAAGAACTCAGGTCACCTTATGAAAAAGACACCTGCACACGTATGTTTATCACAGCATTGTTCACAATAACAAGAACATGGAACCAACCATGCTGCCCATCAAAAGAGGACTGGATAAAAAAAAATGTGGTACATATACACAATGGAATATGATGCAGCCATAAAGAAGAGCAAAATCATGAATGTTGCAGCAACCTGGATGGAATTAGACTTTATAATACTGAGTGATCTCACAGAAACAAAGAGTTGAGTATCAACTGTTCTCACTCATAAGTGGACCTTGAACAACTACTGTATTACTATAAGAAAAGGATTGAAAGTGGCAGGAAACTGCAGGGAGGGGTGTAGGGGAGTGGGGAGGTGGGATTGACAGTAGTCGATATCTGCCTGGGGAGGGAGGGCACACCTCATCAATAAGGGTAACTGCACGGTGAATATTTGTATACCTAGCCCTGAATTGTACCCCACAATTTTAAATAAAAATAAAAGTGGGAAAAAAAAAGGATTGGCAGTAGTGAGAAACTGCCAGAGGAGTTGAGGGCACACCTCATCAACAAGGGTACCTGCATAATAAGATTTTGTATACTTAACCCTGAATTATACCCCACATTTTTGAAATAAAAAAATTTAAAAAAATAAAGATGTGACATATTTTTGCTATGCATAAATTAAGTTTTGTTATAGCAATGACTATCTTTATATATTTGGTTTTTTTTTTTATTTCTTAACTTTTACTTTAAAGATGGGTACAATTCAGGGATAGTTATACAAATGGTCATTGTACCAGTAAAGTTGGGACCTCACTTTGGTCCCCACTTCACCTGGCTTGAGATCAGGTACATTTATTGATGAAGTGTGCCTCCCCTACATCCTGTATCAGTTTCCCACTACTACCAATCCTTTTCTTATAGTATTATGATAATTGTTCAGGGTCCGCTTATGAGTGAGAACCTGTGGTACTTGTTTCTTAGTTTCTGTGATAGATCACTGAGTACTATAGACTCTAACTCCCTTGAAATTGCTGCAAATTTCATAATTTTGTACTTTATGGCTGCATAATGTTCCGTCGTGTATATGTATCACATTTTTGTTATTCAGTCCACTTTCTTTTTTCTTTTTCTTTTTTTATATTTTATTTTAAAGCTATGGGGTACAATTCAGGATTGGGTATACAAGTGGACATCATACCAGTTAAGTATGGAAATTTTTTAATTGATGTATTTATTTTTAAATATACAGCAAAAAAACCCCCAAAAACTATCTTTCAAAGAATGATACCATTAACTAGCTGCACTTTAGGATTTTCTTTGGGAGAAAAAAAGAATGTGCGCATCATTATGCTTCAAATACCAATACCTAAACTTGAGCTTTATTCTCACTCTCTCTGAAGTGAGTGTACATACTCTTGAATTTATGAATATAAGCATTTTCAAAAATAGTAATACATTAACACGCATGAAGAAAAATAAATACCTTAAATTAGTAATTTAGAAATGTAGTATATATGGGCGTTGTGGCTCAAGTCTGTAATCCCAGCACTTTGGGAGGCAGAGGCAAATGTATTGTCTGAGCCCAGGGGTTTGAGACCAGCCTGAGAAACTTGACAAGATCTCGTCTCTACAATAAATCAAGACCTAGCTGGTGTGGTGATTCTTGCCTGTGGTTCCAGTTACTTGAAAGGCTGAGATGGAAGGATTGCCCGAGCCCAGTGAGTCAAGGCTGTGGTGCCACTGCACTCCAGGTTGGGTGACAGAGTGAGACTCTGACTAAAAAAAAAAATTAGTATTTACAGATAATACTATAGAAAGCACGTAGACAACTGGTTCTGATATTCAGATCTAGCAAGTATAGAAACAAACCTTGTAATTTTCCATTTTCCCCTCAACCACAAAGACCAGTATATATCTTACATTGTTAACTGAAAATATAACATTCTCTCCAGTGTTACTTATTAAAATTCTGCTTTTCAAAATGAACTAGAAAATACACAAACCACTGTTCAATATTTTGAGTGAAGGCTAAACAAAAAAATCATTAATTATTATGGAAAGTAGACTTTCTGGAGAGTAAAACACATCTTAATACTTGTAGTTCAACTGTGTCTTTACAGATATCAAGGCCACATATAGAATAGAATGTATTCTCTTTCATAAGTAGCCTGATGATCCCTTATTTTTAGTAGACTAACATAATTACAATCAATTTTCTTTACTAACAGTTCAACCTAAGATAAGCTGAAAATTTAAATTCATAGATTATAGAAAGGGATTAACAAACACATCATCTCTCACAGAGTAGACTGTGCCAATGACTTTAATTTTAAAACCATCAGCAGTTTTGCTCTGAAACATGAAATACAGTGTTATCAGTTATAATCATTGATTCAAAGTGAGCTAGAAATGTAGGTACGCTATTTTGTACTCAGAAGGACAATATGATTTAAATTCCATGCAAATAGAATGATAAATCTAAAACATTACTCTCTAGTAAAATTAATTATTATTCCTTTGGGTGCTTAAATGCCCATATTTCCATATTATACTAATTTAGCTAGCAATATAAATATTTCTAGCTATGGAGAATTAGAATTTAAATGATGGAACGTCTTAAGGCCAAATCATGAACCAAGAAAATAATGAGGTAGATAAATGTGTTATGAAAACGTATCCACCTCACTGCCCTCTCCTCTTCTGTCTTCTCTGCCCAAGCATGTAGAGTAGAAAATACTACAGTCACGTGATCCTCTGGATTATAAGTACAAAACACAAAATATCAGCCTATTTATTTTGGTAGTTTTGTGTATATTTTCTTTCTTTCTTTCTTTCTTTCTTTCTTTCTTTCTTTCTTTCTTTCTTTCTTTCTTTCTTTCTTTCTTTCTTTCTTTCTTTCTTTCTTTCTTTCTTTCTGAGTCAGGGTCTCATTCTGTCACTCAGTCTGAGTATAGCGGCAAAGTCACAGCTTATCGCATCCTCGACAGTCTGGGCTCAGGTGATTCTCCTGCCTCAGTCTCTCATGAGCTGGCACGTGCCACCACATCTGGCTAATTTTTTTTAAATAGAGACCAGTGATTGCCTTGGTCTCCCAAAGTGCAGGGATTCCAGCTGCCGTGCCTGACCTATGTATTTATTTTCATTGTATGCACTGCTTTCTAAAAAGCCATAATAAACACTTGGATTCCAACTATAATATTTTTTTGGAATACTGCTCTAAATACATACTACAAAATGTAAGACTCTGAAAATGTCTTAGACATCAACAAAGAACTCATAACTTTCAGAAATTATGCTACAAATATTTTTTCTTGAATATTGAAGTTTCGTACACATAACTAGTACTTATGTTCGCAAGTGAAGTATGATTGACCATTAGACACCACTGGGATTAGAGTCAAATCCCTTGCTGTCAAAAAGACACATGTAACTTTGATTCTCCCAAAACTTAGCTACTAATAACCTAATATTTACCGGAAGCTTTATTGATAACACAAACGGTCACTTAACACACATTTTTGTGTGTAGTATGTATTATGTAACATATTCTTACCATAAAGGAAAATAGGGAAAATAAAATATTTTTATGAAATTATTATTAAGAAAATTATAAAAAAGAAAATATATACATTATTCATTAAGTAGAAGTGGATCGATCTTCATCTCCATTATTTTCATGTTGGGTTGGTTGAGGAGGAAGAGGAGGGATTTGTCTTACAGTCTTACTGTGGCAGGGATGAAAAAGTAGAAGAAGTGGAAAGGAAAGCAGAACAAACAGGCACTCTAGGTAACTTTTATAATTACTTTTATATTCAAGTCTATGTTGTTGAAGGGAAAGCTGTATATGAGCAATATAATTTGTTATAGTTTACCATATTAAAAAAATAAATTTTATTTCCTGGATGAAGTTACAAAACTAATTCAGTAAAAACATACCTGATCCCAAGTTCCAAGTTCCTTTGGTGACTATTTATTCCAAAAAAATAAATAAATAAATAAAGAATAACAATGTTTTGGATCATGAAAAAGTATTATATTAGACTAATTTTACATTTCCATTAACTTCTTCAGTCATTTATAATTTGAAAGGCTTTATTGGCTGAGCATGGTGGGTCACACCTGTAATCCCAGCACTTTGGGAGGTGGAGGTGAAAGGATTAACTGAACCCAGGGGTTCAAGACCAGCCTCGGTAATACGGCAAGACTTCGTCTTTACAATAAATCAGAAAATAGAGCCAGGTGTGGTGGTGTATGCCTGTAGTCTTAGCTACCTGGATGACTTAGGTCAAGGGATCACCAGACAGATTGAGACTCTGACTCAAATAAATAAATACATAAATTAAAGCCTTTATTGACCACCTCTAGGAGACCAGCTTGGGCAGCAAAGCAAGACCTGGTTAAAAAAATAACTAAATTAGCCAAGCCTGGTGGCACATGCCTATAATCCCAGTTAATTGAGAAGCTGAGTCAGGAGAATCAACTGTGCCAGCAAATCTGTTAGGGTCTTGGTCCTGGCAAAACAAACAAATCTCCCCCTCATGGAGGTTATATTCTAATGTAGGAAGAAAAAAAAATCATAATAAGGCAATCTTATAATATTCTAGAAGATGATAAGAACCCAGGAAAAAAGGCAACATAAATATAATTGGAAAGGCTAGATGATAGTGCTGTACATATTTTAAAGGGAGTAATTGGCGAACATCTCACTAGGCAGTTGGTATTTGAACAAGGAGGGAGTGAATTGATTGAGCAAACCAGTTGGAGGTCTACCGGTACATTTCTCTGGGCAGACAGCCTGGCATGTCCACAGGACTGAGGAAAGATTATGCCTGTTGTAGCCCAGACTGAGAAGACTTGGATGAAGTAGAGAGGTAAAACTTAGGAGATTTACTTAATTTTTTTCTCTGTAAGAGATAGGAAGCCATTGGCGGGTTAGAGAAAAGAGCAACATTAGCATCTCTCTTTCATTTTCATAAGGTCATGCTGGTTGCTGATTTAAAAAGATACTGCGAGAGACAAGAGTGGAAGCAGGGCATTTGCAATAGCCCATTGAACATATATTTTATCTTCTGGAAAGTGGTCAGAGTCTTAAGTATTTTCAAAGTTCAATCAATATGATTTTTTTATTTATAAGATGGGTTTGGATGTGAAAGAGAAAAGTTAGCAATGACTTTATTTTGCTTTTCATTAGGAGGAACTGGAAGTATTTGACTATGCCATGCTAGAGTGGAAAACAAAGAAACAAACACAAATATAGCTTTATATGTGTAAAGTTCAAAATGTCCATCAGATGAACTGATGGAGATGTCACATAAGCAGCAGAATCTAGACTAGAGTTAAAAAGGCTGGTCCAAGCTGTCATACAAACTTGGGATACATTTGAAGACATATTTCTAAATAAGGTCATCTAGGGCAGCAGTCCCCAAATGTTGTTTGCATCAAGGACCTATTTCATGGAAGCCAATTTTTCCACAAATGGGGAGGGGGGGAATGGAAGGTGGTGTGGGTGGAGGGTGGGGGTGAGGAGGTTGGGATGAGGAGAGAGGGTACCCTCAGGCATTAGATGTTCATAAGAAGGGGTAACCTAGACCCCCACATACAGTTCACAATAGTATTCTTGCTCCTGTGAAGACTAATGTCATTGCTGAACAGACAGAAGCAGAAAGGGTTTCCCCACCACTCACTTCCATCTGTGCAGCCCATTTACAGACCATGGACTGGGGAAACCCTGATCTTGGAGATGGATGCCAATATAAAAGGGGAAGTATCCAAAGACAAAATCCCGAAGAGCTCCACAGTTAGTCAATTAGGAGAAAAATATTCATAGACGAAGCACCAAAGGAAAATGACTGCCAGCAGTGGTGAAATAAGAGAGAAACCAAAAAAACATGGTCTAGGAAAACTATTGTTAAAGAAAAGGAAACAATAAATTCTGTTAAATAATGATGAAAATTATGGGGAAGTTGTGCAAGGGGAGTACTGAGAATTTTCTCTCCCATTCAGTCATGTCTCAGTCATCAGGAATTTTTATGAGAATAGTTTCAGCACAGAGATGACAGAGAAAGACTACATACCCTAGAACAAAGATGGATCTAGATTGAATTATTAGGTCAATGGGAGGTTGCTTTTTATAGGGGAGCAATATGAGCATTTTAAAGTCCTGATGAAAGAATGATCCAGAAGGCAACATGAGGACGTCAGGAAAAATAGTTGTGATAAATGCCCTGAAGAGGCTAAGATAGGACAATGCCATGTACAAATGGCCCACATGTTTCTTAGACAGAAGGGTTTTGAACAGACAAATGAATGTTTAAAAATTGCTTAGCTGTTCAGGGAAAATGTGCCATGTGAACTTAATAAATCATGTGTCAGTTTGTTCAGTGGCTAAAGCATTTTACATGTAATAATATTGATTATTTGCTTCATATCATGCTTGTATATGCTTTTTTGTTTCCCTCTCAAGAAGGTACTTTCTCACAAAAACAGGAAAGAAGATGTATTCATTATATATAGGCAATGATACAAGTAAGTGAGGAGTTGTGAGTTGAAAAGGTTGTGGAAGTTTTCATAGGAAAACTGGAAATTTCTTACTAAATAAGAAGCAAGATCACCATCCATGTTTAAGAAGGGTGAAGAGACATGGGAAAATTGAGGAAAAGGAGGTGGAATTGAGGAGGAATGTGTGACACAATCATTTTAGAAAAGTAGAAAAGCAAAAGTAATAGAGAATTTTAACAACAATGCAAGTTCATGTTTCTTAGTTTTATTTTTCTCCAGCCTTGTACAGTTACAAGGTGGAATATAATGAGGGCCTCTTTTTTCCCCAAGAGAATAACTTCCCAGCAGTAATATCAATCACAAATATATAATGATGGAATCCATCAAAGAAATGAATATTTCTTTACACATATTTTACTGGCATATATATAGTGTACAACTACTGATTCCAATATATTTCATATTTAATATGCTTTTTGTTTACGTGGAAGACCAAATATAGTATGTGTGTATGTGTGTTTTAGGTACTACAGCAATTCCATGGACTTTATTCTCAAGTTTTTTTGTTTGGTTGTTTATTATTCCTTTCAATTATAGGGTTGACTATTATTATGCAAATGAGAGAATGCCAGAGTTCATGATGTACATTTATTTTGAAAGTGTATTTATTATTTATAGGTTTAGCTTTTAAATAATAGTTTTTACAGGTCTATCTAAAAGCATATTTATTAATAATGCTTCACATAATGTAGCAGAGACAATTTTTTGAAATGCATAAATAAAATTTTTAAATTCTGTGACTGAAAAAGATACATAATCTTGATAATGCTTTGTGTTTTAATCTGGAAGAAGTTGTTTACACTAAATCATCAATATTTTGCAGTGTATTCTTTCCTACATGTACATGCTAATTTGTTCAAAAGACTACTTCCTTTATTTTGTTATTCCCAACTGTAGGTCAAATACAGTTTTGCAAAAGAGTAAACCATTCTTTTATAATTTTGCCAACATTACAACAAGCAGTACAAATAGCTAATAATAAATTATTTCACATAGAAAAAATATTAATGGAGCAAGTTTCGGATAGATGAGGTAATTGAATTTTAAATCTAAACATATTTGCTAAAAATGATCAGTTAGTTTTTGTGTTAGTAAGGAGGGTGATTTAGTTAAAGGGAAGCATTCATTGCATAGAACTTCTTGAGTAAACACTTAATTGGATTTGAGTTGTAAAATGGTACCTACCTACTTTCTATTAGTATCACAATTTACATTGCATCATTCTTTACCATTCCTGTTTTTCTTTTGCACTTTTTTCAAACTTAGCAGTTTACACAATTACAATATTTTCTGGCATATACAATCATTTACTGATATATAAATATATATACCCTCATATTTTCCTTCATTGTGCTGCATTCAATTCATTTGCAGCAAGTATGGAAGGTGAGGTTATTTTGCTGATATTTCTGTGGTGAGTCTGAAGTCTAGCATTCATTGAATTTTTTTAAAGTGTTATTTTTAATAATACTAAAAAAACAACTGAAATATGAAACATGTTAAATAGGAGTTTTTAATAGCAGAAGTATAATAGTTCCTCTCTACCATATTTACATTATAATATTCTAAGTCAAATGCATATCTTAGATTATACTAGCACTAAGAAATATTAGACTATTATATCAGGGAAAAGTAATATATAAATTTTCAGTAAAAGTTACTATAAAAACTTTAACAAAATAAGTATGCATTTACTCTTGGAGAACTATTGCCATGATGCTTCTGCATAATAATTGAATGTTGCAACACAATACATCCCAACAATAATGTCAATCTCAAACATAAAATGATGGAATTGATTCATATTAATTATTTACATATATTGTACTGGTATTTACATTGGGTACACATTGCTGACTCAAACATATTTCGAATTTAACTTGTTTTTTGCTTACAAGGAAGATCACATATAGTGTGTATGTGTCTGTGTGTGTGTGTGTGTGTGTGTATTAAGTACTACTGCTATGCAATGAGACTTTATTCTCATGGTTTTTGTTATTTTTCCTTATAATGTCTGCACCAATATTAACTGATAAAAATATATTTAAACTATGTAGTTTGTGTTTAAACTCTGCTGTTGAAAGTTTATTCTTGGTTAATAGATTTGTTACATTTTGTTATACATAATTGCTTTTTATTTTCAACATAAAATATGAGCATTTTAACATGTAAAACTAATATTTTCTCTCAACATTGAATTACTTTCAATATTAATAAGAAAAACATGTCTTTATTATTTTTCCTACAATTTAGGTCTCAAGTAAACAGTCTAACATTGTACCTATAAGGGTGCTGTAATGACAAGAGTAATTTAATCTCAAAATCAGACCAAAAATGAAAATTATTAAAATAAAGGTTCAGTTGAATGAAATATAGATAAAAGAAATCATACAACAGATCAAAAAGACAAAAAACTAGTTCTTTGAAAAGTTAAAAAAGATTTATAGATTCCTGGCCACATTGATAAAAAAGAAACAGAGTGAAAGTAGAGCAAGAGTGAGACAGAGAGAAAGAGAGAGAGAGAGAATGAAGAAAGAAAAAAGCGAATTAGAAATGAAAAACTGACTCTGTAGAAACACAAAAGATTATCAGAGACTACTACAACACAAACTGCATAGTTTAAATATATTTTTATCAATTAATATTGGTGCAGGCATTACAAGGAAAAATAAACAAACAAAAACCAGAAAAACTAGAAAATCTAAAGAAAATGGAAGAATTTCTGGCATTACATAACCTCCCAAGATTGAAGCAGAAGGAAGTTGAGACTCAAAACAGAACAACAATAATCTGATAAATTGACTCAGTAATAAGAAACCTCTCCACCAAAAAAAAGGACTGCCCCAGATCGTTTCTCCATTGAATTCTACAAGTTATAAAAGGAAGAGTTGATACCAATCCTACTGAAAGTTTTCTAGGCTAGAAAGAATTCCCTGTAGCTTATTCTACAAAGCCGATAAAATCCTGATGCCCCACAATGGCAAAGACCCAACAAGGAAAGAAAACAAATCAATTTCTCTGTTGAACATAGATACAAAAATCCTCAGTAAGACTCTAGCAAATCACATTCAACAGCATATTTTAAGGGTCATTTATCATAACCAGGTGACCTGCATTTGCAGCATGCAAAACTGATTCAATAAATGTAAATTGATAAATGTAATCCATTACATAAACAGGTATAAAGTCAAGAACCACATGATTATTAGATACAGAAAAAAAAACCAAAAACATTTGATAAAATACAACATTCCTCTTGATAAAAGTCCTCAAATGTCGGGAGCCGCAATCACTAGTAAAAGTAAGGTAAAAGGGACCTGAAAACAGGAAAAATGCCGGCTGGGAGCAAGGCCCCAGTAAAATGCCACCATGACGGAGGCAAAGCCCCATGGATCCTGTTGACGGACCTTCCCTATCTTTGAAGGATTGCGTGCATAGGCTTGAGAATGTTCCCTCTTTAATTGAGATAATAGATGTGCAAATGGATGATGGCATTTGACAGCAAAAATTATACATGGGCATAATGGAGGTGAGATTGCAGCAAAAAGGGTGCCCCTTAGGGTGTGTAAGGATGTTTTTCAGTAACAGCAGGAGGCCAAAAAAAATGAGTCGACCACTTCCTCATAAACAACAGACCCCAACTGAGAGCTGGTGGAAAACAACCGTTTGAGATAAAAAGATAGGTTAAGATATTTTAGGATTAAATAAGTAGTTTAATGAAGATAGAATTTAGAATATTAATAATAAGATAGTAAGATAAGATAAACTAGTAAGATAAGAGATATATAATAGTATAAGTGATAGTTAAGAAAATATAGGGACATGATAGAAATAAGATTAATAGAAATAAATATATAGTAGTAAGTAAATTAAATAAGACTCGGGGTTAAGGTTTAGCTTTATAGGGTAAGGATATTATAGGCCTATAATAGTAAATAGTTATGAGAAAGTTAGGAAGAAAACCAGGACGTTCATAAATGTTTGACTTAAGAAAAACACCATCTGTGGTTGAAATTGTTAAAGGTCAACCTTATTGTGAGTGCAAAAAGGATGTACGTGGGTGTTTGGTTAGCAACATAAGATACATTTGTGGGTACAGGGCTGAGTGGAAAACGTATATAAGCTTGTGAAAAATAAATAAAATTTGGCAGAGTCTTGAACTCTCCCCAGGAAGAGGATTCCTGTCGTTTTCATCTTTTCTTTTTCACCGCTTCCCGATTCTCTCATCCCAAGCCCTGACTCTCTCCTGGAGATGGACTCCAGCACTCAAACATCTAGGCATCAAAGAAACATTCCTCAAAATAATAAGAGCCATCTATGACAAACCTACAGTAAACCTCATACTTAATGAACAGAAGTTGGAAGCATTCCCCCTAAGGACTAGAACAAGACAAGCATGCCCATGCTCCTGCCTCCTATTTCACATAGTACTGGAAATCCTAGCCAGATAAGTCAGGCAGGAGAAAGAAATTAAAAGTATCCAATAGGAAAAGCAGAATTTAAATTATCCTTTTCCACAGATGATACGATTCTACACATAGAAAGTCCAAGTGAGTTTGTCAAAATTGTTCTCACACTGATAAATGACTTTAGTACTCACACTGATAAATGACTATAGTAAATTCTCAGAATACAAAATCAATGCACACCAAAAATTGCATTTCTATACAGCATCAACAAGCAGGGTGAGAATCAAAGAAAAACAGAGTTCCATTCACAGGAGCAAAAAGAAAATAAAAACAAAACACCTCTGCATTCAACTAAATGCAAAATACCTTTACAATTGAACTATAAAACACTGTTCAAGTAAATCAAGGATGACATAAACAAATGGAAAAACATTTCATACTCGTGGATTGGAAGAGTCAATATCATCAAGATACCCATTCTACTCAAGTCAATCTACAGATTCACTACAAATTCCCAGTAGGCCATCCCTATCAAGTTATTGCATCATTTTTCACAGATGTAGAAAAGACAAAATAGAAATTCATGCGGAAGCAAAAAAGAGCTGGAATACCTAAAGCAATTTTCATCAAAAAGAACAAAGTATCACACTTCCAGACCTTAAACTTTGCTACAAGGCTACAGTAACCAAGACAGCATGGTATTGGTACAAATATAGACACATAGATCAATTGGAACAGGACAGAGAATCCACAAATAAAACATGAATCTTCAACCAACTCATCTTTTATAAAGTCATCAAAAACAAACATTGGAGGAAGAAAGCCACACTTATTAAATGGTGTGGTGAAAAGTAGTTAATCACATGCAGGAGAATAAAAATAGGCCCCTACTTATCACCATATACAAAAAATTACCTCAAAATTAAATAGGGACTCAAATGTGAGAACTTAAACTATAAGAATCGTAGAGGAAACTTAGTGAGCACTATCCTGTATGTAGGATTAGGCAATAAATTCATGACCAAGTCCTCAAAATTAAATGCAATAAAAACTGAAATTGACAGGTGGGAACTCATGAAGCTAAAAAGTTTTTGCACAGTCAAAAAGACCATCAAGAGAGTAAAGAGACAATGCATGAAATGGGAAAAATATTTGCAAGTTATGTATCCAAAAAAACCCTAAAATCCAGGAGCTACATGGAATTCAAATGAATTGACAAGAAAACAATAAATAACCCCATTAAAAATTAGGCAAAAAATATGAACAGACAATTCTCAAAGAAAGACATCCAAGCTACCAACAAACATGAAAAAATGCTGAGCTTCACTAATCATCAGATAAATGCATATCAAAACTACAATGAGACACCACCTTACTTACACAGGTCAGCACAGCTGCCATTATTATTATTCTGTTTTGTTTTGTTTTGTTTGAGTTGGAGTCTCACTCTGTCGCCCAGATTGGAGTGCAGTGGCTGCTCCCGGCCACCGCAGCCTCGACCTGCTGGGCTCCGGCGATCCTTCCACCTCTGCCTTCCAGGTAGCTGGAACTACAGGCGAGCGCTACCACACCCGGCTCATTTTTTAATTTTTTTTAATTGTAGAGATGCGGTCTCGCCAACTTGCCCAGGCGGGTCTTGAACCCGCGGCTTCAGGCAATCCACTCACCTCAGCCTCCCAAAGCGCAGGATTACAGGCTGAGCCACTGAGCCTGGCACAGCTGCCATTAAAAAGTTAAAAACAAAACAAAAAACAAAAAAACCCCAGCTATTTATGAGCTTATGGAGAAAAGGAAATGTTCTGCACGGTTGGTGGAAATGTAAGTTAGTTCAGCCTTTGTGGAAAGCAGTATGGCATTTTCCCCAGTGAACTAAAATTTGAGCTACAGTATAATCTAACAATTCCGCTTCTGGGAATGTACCCAGAGGAACATATATCACTCTACCAAAAAGACATCTGCACACGTGTTTATGGCAAAAATAATAATAATAATAACAAAAACATGAAACCAACTCAGATGCCCATTAAAAGTTGACTGGATCAAGAAAATGTGGTACATATACACTACAAAACACTATGCATCCATAAAGAACAACATCACGTTCTTTACAGCAACAATGATGCAACTGGAGACCGTTATTCTAAGTGATCTTTCACAGAAACAAAAAAACTAAATGCCACATGCTCTCATTCATAAGCGGGACCTGCACATTGAGCACGTGATCCCAAAGATGGGACCGACGCTGGGTACTGCTAAGAGGAGGGAGGAGGGAGAATAAGGAGCACACAACCACCCATTGGGTACCATGTCCACAACCAAGGAGACAGAGTGGCTAGAAGGCCAAACCTTGCCTGCATGCAAGTTACATTTGCAGCAAATCCTCCCATGTACCCCACAACCCTAAAATGAAAATAAAAATGAAAGTCTTAAAAAAATGAAATTGAGATCTCAGAAACTGACATTTTATAAATACTTGCGTGCCTCAAGAAACAGCATAAACAATTCATTGAAAGATTTGAAAATACAATCAGCTTACTTCAAATATTCTCTCCTTATTCTATTTTTAGACGTTTGTGGCTTGATATGCAATATTGAGATATGAGAAATAAGCTGAATGAAGATGTAAGAAATTGCCACATTACATATCACTATTGTAGGGAATATTTTAACATGAAGTTTTTCAGAAGTTGTCAAATTGTTTTCAATAAATAAGAGAGAATATTTCACTGTAGTGGATACAAATATAGAGTGAGGTTTCTTATTATTTATTTGACTTATGTGCTTCATGATTTAATAGCTAATTATCCAAGCTTTCCTAAGCCGTAGGTTAATTTGACCAGCAAAACACAAAATCACTGATTGCCAAGTCAAATGCCCTTCCCTTTACCTCAAATAAATTATGCGCAGTAAGTGCTAGCTTTAAAAGTCATGTTTTGATTTAAAATACAGACACCATTTGGGACTTTGCTTTCAGATCTCATTTTAAATGGAAATATATTATTCAGTATTATCTGCTAAAAATCTTTAATAATTTTAGAACCAGTGTAAAATAATAATTTTATGGTATACACAATGAAAAATATACTTGAAAGTGTTTTACTAGTGTTATTATTTAGAAATTTAAATAATCTCACAATAGCAATGCACTCAAATGTTAATACATATATTTTCAACCAGATATCAGAAACACAGTAAAAAAAAGTCATGTTCAGGTATTAACAAGACTTTAATTATATATAAATATTGTATACATTATGTAATCCAAAACTGCATAAATCTATTTCTTCTTTTTATAGTCTTTAAAGAACAAAATCAACTAAATGTTTCCAAACTTTTTTGTGAAAATTTATACCTACTTTTCTCATATAGATTGGGAAGACAGTTCTTTTTCTTCACAGATATTGAACTTCTTTGTAATCTCTTAGAACTGCAGAACTGAAACCTATGTAATTGCTATCAGACAAGGGGAGAACCTCTTGAAATTGTACAGCTCATGAATTTCTTTGCGTTGTCATCAACATAGGTGGGAGAGGTTATTAAACTTAACACTGGCTGCTGCCCCTTGATTGATACCATGTGTCAGATTTTAAATTCTTTCTTATCCAGGCTTGTAATGTATGCATTTCCCAGTCACTGACTTGTGGGATTTAGGTGAGTTATATTTCTGCAGCTTTATTTTATCATCTTTCAGTGAAGAGAAGACTTTTTCTTCAATTTTTTTAATCCCACAAATAAAACTAAACATTTTTGCTTATTATGAAATATTTATTAATCACTGGTGTTTACAATAAAACCGTTACTATTTTCAAGCACATGCATTTGAAAATATGTTTCTTAAGTAATATTAGGTTTTAAAGTTGTTTTAATTATTGTATTTGTAGAAATAAGTCTTAATTATTATCTTAATAAAAATTCCTGTTGACTTTTAATAGAAATCAGAGTTATATTTTCAAGGTAGTTCCTACGATTAGAGCTGTTTAGATACATCTGTCTATTTGAGAATCCAATATACATGCAATTTTTCTTCCCCATTCTAGATGGAATATATTCCACATTTTAGAAGAATTTGAAAGAAGAGTTTTGCAGAACATATTCCCAAAAGATTTATTCTTAGTATATTCACTCTTACATGGGTTGGAATGTATAGAGTGAATTATACAGGAGTATATATTCTTTAATTCAAAAAGGAAGTGCTCTCAAATTTGTAACAAAATAATATCAGTGTAGGTGTTCTCTCTCCTATTCTTCCTCATATCAACATATGCAAATTTTCTCTTTACCTGTTTCCCGACCTCCCACCTATACCTAAGAAATAGATATGATTTCATGCCCAGCAGCTTTGTAGAGTGTCGGTGTTACAATTTTGGAAAACATTTTATGGTGGTGTGTAATTCACAGCTCACAATTTCACGCTGTCATACAAAAGCAGTTTTCCCTATCCTTAACATAACAGCAGTTCAAGTTTGAATGTTTTTTAAAGAGCATTTCAGGTAAACAGGTCATGAAAAGACCACAGATTACAGAGAAATAAAAAAGAGAAAAACTTTCTTGAAAAGGATTCAAAATATCTTAACATTTTGGAAATAACAGGGGTCATTTGCAAGCATATCGACATCATATAGAATATATTAGACATCCCTTTCAGAGTTTAATCTTTCCACATCATTCCTTCTGGAAAATGTAAATCCCTTTTTTCCCCATCTTTGCTAGTACCTCTCTGTTCTGTTAGGTATATTTTCTCTGTTCATCTCTTTCTGTTCTTTGACATCTCTTCAATGCAGTATTTGTTTGCACAAAGGATACATCTTGATTTCACCGTCTTTGCTAAGTCAATTCAATTACGTTATTTAAAATACTGTAAATTTAATTCCAGAAATGCTTCTTTTTAAAAGGTGAATATGCATTTATATGGCAATTATGCATTTATTGAATCTCTCTCTGAATATATTTATACAAAAATATCAAAAAGTATATTTTATATAGTTGACAATAGATAACATGGGATAATTGAAATACTCTTTTCCTGGGCCTGCTACAACATGATACCATTTACTGGGTGGCTTAAAACAGCAACAATAAAAATTCTACTATGGTTCTGGAGGCCAGATGTTAAAAACCAAATGTTATAATACAAAATATCCGTGTTACAAACAAGTCCATGTATCCCTTGAAGCCAAAAGAAAAATACTTTTTGAAAAATCAAGATGTTGCTCAGCCACATTTTCTTTTTTGTGTCATTTTAAAATTTTTTTTTTATTTTAAAAGTGTAGGGAATAATCACGGTTAGGTATACAAATGGTCATTATGCAAGTAGGCTTGTTGATGAGGTGTGCCCTCCCCCCCACCAGCAGGTTCCCACTACTGCCAATCCCTTTCTTGTAGTATGATACCTGGTCAAGGTCCACTTATGGGTGAAAACGTGGTACTCAGTTCCTTGTTTCTGTGTTAGATCACTCAGTATTATAGACTCTAAGTTCATCCAAGTTGCTGTGAAGTTCATCATTTTGTCCTTCTTTATGGTCGCCTAATGCCTAATATCTCACCACGTTTTCTTGAAAGACTAGAAAGTCTTTCTTTCCTCCTGCAGCTTTTGGTAACTCATGGCTTTCCTTGACTTGTGGCAGCATAACTGCCATCTCTTACCCTGTCTTCACAGTCTTCCCTCTGTTACTCTGTGTCCACTCTTCTTCCTTTTTTAAAATTCTTATTTTTATTTTTTTTTAATTTTAGAGTTATGGGGTACAAGTGAGGATTTAGTACATAAGTAAGTTCCATACAGGTGAACTTTGGACTTCTACCTGTCCCTCTCTTCCTTTGATAGTGGGCAAGATACCCATTGTGTCACCTGTTCCCCTCCCCCTATCTTCTCTCCCTCCCCTAGCAGTGTCCAGGGTCTGGAGATTCCACCTCTGTGCTTGTATGACCGGTGATGCAGGCCCACTTACAGTACAAACATGGTGGTATGTAGTTTGCTTCTGTGATAGTTCACCTTAGTATGATGATCTCCTGCTGCTACCATGTTGCTGCAAAGGCAGCCAACAAACACTAAAAAATGCTCAGTCTCACTAATTATCAGAGAAAAGCAAAAGTACAATAAGATACCACTTAACACTGGAAAGGATAGCTATCATTAATAGTAAAAAAAAAAAAAAACAACAAATGCTAGTGCCTTTCATAATTCTTGTAAGGACACCGGTCATTAGATTAATACCCCACATTTTGCTGAATAATTTTATTTAGACATAATTACATTAATTATATCCGCAAATACTCTATTTAAAGACCTCAATTCTATCTGCAGAGACCCTAATAATATCACATTCACAGGGTCCTGAGGGATATGAATATGGAGTAAATGAAGGGACATTATTCAATTCACTACGGTGGGATCATTGCTGTCATTTTCTTTTTTGTGTATTAAGGCATTTCCCCTATACACATATATTATATTTGTATATGAATAAACAGATGTGAATACTTGTAATTTGAAAAAATATCTAATCAGGCATGCGTATTAAAGGGTATTGAATTCAAAGGTGTTGAAGATATGGGTATTAAATACAAATATGCAGGTGGACATTAAAATTGGAAAGTTCTACTAATATTGGATGGTTCTCGGGATGGTTGAGCCATCTTACTGAATGTTAGTTTTCTTTTTTCCAGGACCCTACTTCTTAGGGCACTGAGTCCAGCCTAATGTTGGTCACGAAGAGTATCAGTTTATTTCAAATGAATTGTTTCTAAAAATCATCTAGATGGTAAAGTCTCTGAATTCAGAGATGATATTTCACTTGTTCACCACTCTGTAGCATTAACAAAGACAATGCTATACCTAGTAGGTGTGCTTGATGCATATTTATTGAAGAACTTTCTGAATAAATGCTTATAAAAGGCAGCTTTGCTTAAACTTTTCTGAAATTTCCTAATTCATTTTTGTTTTATTGTTTTTTTTTAAGAATGACTTACTGAGATTTATTGATTTGAAGATTTCAAAGATGAATGGATGATAAAACACACTGTTAATAGTGACTTCATAGATTGGATTTTGAATTAAACATACTGCTACAGTTAAACTGATACAATTGAATTGTATGCATTATTCTTGAATAGAGCTCATGTCTGGTTTCTCTTAATGTTCTTCTTCCTCAAAGTTGTAGTCTTCCATTTATGATGATGATGATGATGATAGTGATACCAGAAACTCTCTCTCAAGTTGGGCTTCAACATGCAGTTTATATAGGATCATCTTTTTTTTTGAGTTGGAGTCTCACTCTGTCACCCAGACTGGAGTGCAGTGGCCACTCCCGGCCACCGCAGTCTCGACCTGCTGGCCTCCGGTGATCCTCCCACCTCAGCCTTCCAAGTAGCTGGAACTACAGGCGCGTGCTACCACACCCGGCTAATTATTTTATTTATTGTAGAGATGAAGTCTCGCCAAGTTGCCCAGGCAGGTCTCGAACCCTCGGGCTCAGGCAATCCACTCACCTCAGCCTCCCAAAGACTGAGCCACCAAGCCCGGCTGTAGGATCATCTTAAAGTCATGTTTAACTTTGTAAAGTTTCTTGGTAGTTTTTGCTTGGAGTCTATTGATTTCCTTGTCAATCTTTCCTACTGCTGTATTAGGAGTTTTATTTCTTCATTAATTCTGTGCTTGTCTATCATAAAATTCTTTTGGTTTCTTGCAAATTGTCTTTTTGCCTCCTTTATAATATCATGGCATGTTGGAGCAGGTGATGGTTCTTGGAATATTTCAGTGAGTTTAATCTTGGTTTGTTAGGGGCTTTAGAAATACCAATTAGCACATCGACAACTAAACATGTTTATGCTTTTGTGCAGATTTAAATTTTAGCTACTGCTGTTGCTCACCTAATTCATATTTGTCCTCTGTCATTTGGTATTTCTGATTTCCCTGCTGAACACTTTATCTTCTTTTTGTGGGTGCTTAAGATAAGATGAGCTCATCCAGCCCAATCCTTTACTATGTGAGCCTCCATTCCAGCCCCTTTTCTTTCCTTTCCTTTATTTTTAATTTCACTTTTTGTCATTCATATTTCCTCAAATTTTATAAAATTAATTTCAGATATTTTATTTGTGTAACGCTTATTTAGAACCATACTACATAGCATTTGTCAGAGCTGCTTCTTATATTCTATCTTTCTAAGTTTCAATTCTGCTTTTCAAATAATACTTTGTCTTTTGTAGCTGTCATTAAATATGCAATGAGTTTCACAGCAACCTATAAGATTGAAGGATGTGATTAATAAACAATCTCTTCGGGTAGCTCTGTTGTCATAGATCTCTGAAACATAGAATTTCTTTATTTTAAACATTACATGTTAAAATATAAACATTCATCTAAAAAACAACTATAGTGTGTGCAGTACAGCAGGTATTTTAACCTCACTCGATGTCGAAGATATTTTTAAAAAGGGAGGGAATACTATATAAGAAAAGGTAGTGATACAAAAACCTTTTACATTAAGACAGATTTCAGAGATGGAGAATTTTACATTTCAATTTCCAAAAAGGTTTTAAGTAGTTTTTCTTTTTCTTTTTTGAAATAAATATTACCAGTAAGAAAAATTTACTCATCAAACTTGCTCCTTATATAAACTTTAACACTAAGTAGGAATTCAGGCCACATAATAATTGCTCATAGGTGTTTCAGATATAAAATTTTACATATTTTTTCCTCAAAACATTAACCAAGCAATTTCAATACAATTCATTATAAGTATTTGAGTGTTTACGTTTTCTGCATGATTTTTAACTTTTCCCAGTTGAAATTAGTTGAAGCAGTTGAAAGATAATAGGAAAATTAAATGCCAGTCTCATCCTCTTGCACTGAGGCGGGAAAATAGAATCGAGAACCATCTAAATATCAAATAAGATAAATATAATACAACATTAAACAAAGAAGCTGCCATAACTTTATTTGATAGCATTATTAAAAATTTAATTTTTCACATGTCTTATATTAGGTGGCAAAAAATTAGCTAGTAAAAATAAAATCATCAAATGCATATAAGATTTATACCATGTTTTAACCTACATGCTCTTCAAAATGTCATCCAGTCTCTATCCTTCTGCCTTCTAGCTTCTTTAGGTTTACTCAATCCAATAAAAGCCCTATGGTGTATGCATGTGGTGTGTGTGCATGTATGTGTTAAAATACAAAAAAAAGACCCCAGATATTATAATATATTTTGATACTTTGAAAACATATCCATTATAACTATGAAACTCAAAATTATTTAAAATAATCATGGGAATGATCTATGAACTAGACGTTTGTATGCAAATTATCTAAATACCATTTCATGAAAAAGCAATGTGCTAGGAATGAAATGGTCCTTCCTCAACAAAATAAAGAAAAATTAATAGTATATGTTATGGTGAAAAGACTAAAAAGCTTACCCTCTAAGATCAGGAACAAGATGAACATGCTGCATTTATTTTTTTAGTTCTATTCAGTACTATACTAGAATTTCTATTCAGAGTAAATAGGCATGAAAAAGAAATAATCAGCATCTATATTAAATAAGAAGACCATTTCTATTCACATATTAAATGATTACATACATACAATTTTTTAAACCCACAATAATTTTCTAAAACAATAAACAAAATCAGAAATTTTGCAGGATGAAAAAGTGATATTTTTGTGATAAATTTTTGTGATACACACACACAAAGGTGATATTTCTGTACCCTAGTAGTGAACATACCAAATGGAAACTAATTTTTTAAAAATCTTGTTTAAAATTATATCAAAAACTAAAAACAGAAATCTAACCAAGCAAGTGCAAAACTTGTACATTAAAAGCCACTAAAACATTGATGAAAGAAATTGAAGTCATACATGGAAAGTTATTCTGTGATGATAGACTGAAAAATATTAATTGCTAAGATCACAATAGTATCTAAGGCAGTCTACAGCCTCAATACAATGTCTATCAATGTCCTAACAGCATTTTTCTATTTTTTTAATTCTTATTTTTTCAGAAATTAAAAGACTGGTCCAAGAAATAGCCACTAGGTGCAAAAACAACATTGAATAATAGAACCATGGCTACATTATAAACAAATAGATGAGGGGAAAGAATTAAGAATCTAGAAATAAGTCCATACATTTATGGTTAATTGATCTTTTACTAGGGTGCCAAGACCATTCAATGAACACAGAATAGTCTCATTAAACAATTTTGTTGAGACACTGGATATTTGACATGGAAAAGAGTAAAGCTAGATTTCTGTCTTATATTATTTACAAAACTTAAATAATACTTAAATAAATGAATCAATGCCCTAAATATAAAATAATAAGCTATAAAACTCTTGAAAGAGAACAAAGTAATACATCTTTACTGCTTGGACTTGACAATGGTTTCTTTGGTGTTATATAAAAGCCCAAGTAACAAAAATAATAAGTAGTAAGTAAGAATTTATCAAAATTAAAAATATTTGTGCTTCAAAGGGGAATATCAATAAAGTGAAAATACGAAATGGAAGGAAAGATTTGGAAATTCTATATTTGATAAGAGACTTCTATCCGTTTTTTATATATATTTTTTAAACTTAACAATTTAACAACAAAAAGACAAACAAACTAATTTAGAAATAAGCAAAGTGACTAAGCCAGGGATGGAAAGACAAATTATTGCATGAACTTACCTATGTATGTAGTATAAAAAGGTTAAACCCACAGAAAAAGAGAAAAATGGTTGTTATTAGGGTTGGAGTGGGGATGAGTATGAAGAGATGTTGGCCAAAGGACACAAAAATTTTGTTAAAACAGGTGAAATAGATTAATAACATTGCAGAATAGTTTTTAAATGATCTCATCACAAATAAAATGTGTATATGAGGTAATGGATATGTTAATTGGGTAATTTAGACTTTTCATGATGTATATGTATATCAAAGTATCATGTCCACCATAAATAGGTATCATTTATATCAACTTAAAAATAAATAAATAAAATAAAATAGAAAATAAGCAGAAAATAATTGATAGGGATATTTATCCAAAGAAAATATGCAGATTGTCACCAAGGAAATGAAAGGATATTCAAGATCTTTAGTCATTCGAGAGATGCAAATCAAAGTCACAATGGAACACCACTAAAAATCTACCAGGATATTCAGAATTTTTTACAAAATAGAATAAAACAAATGTCTGAAGATTTGGAGAAAATGTAACTCTCATGAATTAATGGTGAAGATGCAAAACTGGTGCTGTCTGAATGGAAAGCAGTTTAGCAGTTTCTTGATCAATTAAATGTAAGATTACCATAATTACTCAGATATCCTATCCCTGGGTGTAGAACCCCCAAAATAGAAGGCAGATATGCAAACAAAAACTTATACGTGGACGTTCATAGAAGTACTATTAAAAATAACCAAAACATAGAAAAATCTTACTGTCTATTATCTGTGACAAAAAAATTAAAATGTGTTATATTTATATACCGGAATATGATTTAGCTATGAAAAGGAACCAAGTACTGATACATGCGAAAATATAGATGATCCTTGCAATTATTATCCTAAATAAAGAATAGGCAAAAGTTCACAAATTATGAATCCATCTACATGAAACATTCAGAATAGATAAATTCATAGAGACAAAGCAGAATAGTCTTGCTGGAAGATGGGGAATGGGGCAAATAGAAAGTGACTACTTAATAAGTATGGTGTTTCCTTTTGAGGAAATAAAAGTGTTCTGGAACCAGGTAACAATTATGGTTATACAACACTGTGAATAAACTAAATATCACTAAATTGTATATTATGAAATGGGTAAGTGGTAAATTTGATATTGTGTTTATTTTACCACAATAAAAATGTGTTAAAAATAAAGTATTTTAAAATATGAATGTCATCTTATAAAATGAATTGGTGGAATGTCAATTAATTCAATAATTAATTGAAATATAGAATTTCCAAATCTTTCCTTCCATTTCGTATTTTCACTTTATTGTCAAAACAGGCGAAATAGATTAATAGCATTGCAGAATAGTTTTTAAATGATCTCATCACAACCTAATTTTTAAATTAGGTTGTTTGTCTTTTTGTTGTTAAATTGTTAAGTTTAAAAAATATATATAAAAAATGGATAGAAGTCTCTTATCAAATGTAGTAATTTGGTTCTAGTTTCCTGTTCACACAGATTTTGACAGTAATTAATAATATCTCCTAATTAATTAATATCTCCTAATTCACAGTCTGCATTTACTTGAATGCACTGAAGTGTTTTGAAAGTGTATCTCTTAAACAAAGAATGAGTTTAGAAAGGTACAGAGAAAACTGAAAAAACATGTATGGCCTTCTTAAGATACCTCACTAGTCAAGTCAGACTCCATATTATTGACTCAAAAGAAATTTAAAAGATAGAATTTTGACACCAAAATTTCAACTGATTAGCTGTGGTATGATTAATACATTTGAATTATGTCTTTCTATTAAAACACCCATAGGAAAAAGTACTGTGAATACTTTAAATATTATTCGAATGCTTACTGGCAAAGTATCTTTTCCATTTTCTTCAAGGACCCAGGGGACCAAAGGACAGAATCAACAGGCTATTCATGAGTATTCAACAGAAGTTATTATTCTTGTTCCCAAATATTATATTCACCTGGACTCACTTTCTCAAGCTTTGACATACTCTAATCACTCGAGCTCAAAACTAAGTTAATCTTTGGTTTTGTCCTTTTCAACTTTCCATATTTTATTTATTTGTTTGTTTATTTTTAGATTGGAAAATATAGTTTATTTAGGAAGTAGATTAGAGAGAGAGAGAAAAGGGGGATCTACCTCCCCCAGATTGGGGAGGGAGCCAGAGCTTAAAGAAAAGCGTGAACCTGCTTTCCATATTTTAACATGCTGACACTCACTGAACTTTGACATACTTCTATATCTAGGTAAGAAATGAGACATCAAAGCAGATTCCTTGAAGGCTAATTTCAATAGGCATTAAAACATTTATGAAAAAGCATGCATTACCTTGAATGTGGTTAAATTCTTCTTATGTTTCCATTTAGTTTTTTCTTTAAAAAACTAACACTTTATTGAGATATGATTGACATTCACAAATCTGTATATATTTAATGTATACAACTTGATGGGATTGGAGGTAAGAATTCGCCCATGAAACCATTAATTCAATCTATAATATAAACCCATCCATCAATTCCCAAATCTGCAATGTCTTTGTAAAATTTTTGTATGAGTTTTACTAGTCTCATAAAATAATTTAGGATGTACTTTTTCCTTCTCTACTTTCTGAAAAGAGTTTCCATAACATTAATGTCAAATATACTTTAAATTCCTGGGCCTGAACTTTGCTTGCTTGGGAATAACTTGAAAAATTTTATCATTATTAATATATAGGTCTACTCATAATTTCTGTTTTCATTAATTAAATTTTGTGATATTAACTTTAATAAGATTGTTTTAGGGGCATCCCCTTTGGGGACCACCCAATGGGAGCTTTACTGTCCTGCTTTCTAAATAAACAAATAAGATTGTTTTTAAGAAAATGTTTATCTAATCTATATATCCATTTCATCTAATAATTGATAGTATAAAATCATTCATCAAATTCTTTCTATATTTTAGAAATCTGTATTAATCACAGCTCTTTCATGCTTGATACTGGTAGCATTCTTCTTGCTATTTTTTCTTCACCACTTTATATAGGGATTTATCAATATTGTTGAATTTTTCAAAGAAAATTTTTGTTTTGTTAATTCTTCTATTGCTTTCTTGGACTTTTTAATTATGTTTCTTTATTTATCTTTATTATTTTTACCTGTTAGTTTCGTTGATTCTGCTCTTCTCTTTTTTGCAAAGTGTCTTAAGGTGTAACTTAATATTATTGATTTTTTAGAACTTTGAATTATTAAAATTAAGTTCACACAATATAAATTTTCTTTAGGTATTGCTAGAACTACATCTCATAAATATTAATATGTCATTGCCATTCAGCTCAAAATATTTTCTGATTTTTTTATTTCTTCATCTCTTGTGTTTTTTAGAACTGTGCTAGTTTTCATACATTGGGTTTTTTATATACCTTATTGATTGTGATTTTTTATTTAACTTCTTATAATTACAAACGTGCTCTATGATTTCAACTTATTCACAGGTGTTGATACCTGTTTTATGCTTCAGCTCATAGTTTATCGTAGAGAATAGACCATTGTACACTTGAAAAAATATGTATTCTGTAGATATCAGAATAGTGTTCTATAAATCTAAAATACATTGATGCTTGATGGGTTTTTCAAATACTCTATATTTTTACTAATTACCTACACACTGGTGTTATCAATTTACTGAAAGTTTGATATTGATAATTCCAATTTTATTGGACATTTATTTATATCTCCTGTATGCTGTTTCAGGTTTCAATTCATGTCTTTTGAAGCTCTGCTTTTAGGTGCAAACATATTATAATTGTCACGTCTTCCTAGTATATTAAAACTTTTATCAATATGAAACTCTATTGCTGACAGGTCTCCTCTTGTAAGTGAAATGTGTTTGGTGTAATGTAGTCATTCTTGTCATTCTTTGCTTACTTTGAATGGTTTAATGTTTAATCATGCAATTATTTTTATTGTATTTTTAATTGAAAGCATCTCTTTGGTGGCCAGCATATAACTAATATTGTTTTGTTATTTATTATGACAATATTTTAATTAAAGTGTTTGATTTGATAATATTTGTTTTCTAATATATTTATCAATACAGTTAGATTTAAATGCACCATTCTGCAATTCATTTTCCATTAGTCTCCTCTGTTTCCTATTTTTCATTTTGAAGCTTCTTTAGATTAATGAAATATTCAAAATTATACTTATCAGTTGACTGTTTAGCTATACCTTTTTGGATTATATTACAATAGTTACTCTATAGATTAACACATTCATTCTTAACTTTGCATAATCTACTGATAATTAATGTTGTGTTACTTAATGGGAAATGTAATTATATAGGATTATCTACCCAGTCTCTTCTTTATATGATGAAATATATATTATGATGAGATACATATTATGTGTATATACATATATAACATCTATATACATTTTATAAAACAACACTATAATTTTTTGCTTTAAACAATTTTTAAAACTTTCAAGTTTTAAAACTAGTAAAACAAAATGCTCTCCTTGTAGTACCACACATCCTTTAGTGGGTAACAGCCAAAATCCTCTGTGGACAACATATTTCACTTTTGACATGTTGGATGTAATACTGAGCAAACAGTATGGGTAAACTTTTCTGAAATAGCAGTGGACATTACTGTCACATGTTTTCCTTTTAGATAATGTAATTCTGCAATATATGAAGGTAGAGTATAGTAAATCTGTGAGCACCTTCAAATGGATTTTTAATAATTGCTCTCCACTATGGATTTTGATTATGTACCAATAACAGTTTGTTTATTTTTGCATGGTTTGAAACATTCAATAATCAGAATGCCATAATAATCACAAACTGAAAGCCATTATTATGTGTCTACCTGAGACACCTCAATGTATGTAAAAAAGCAAATTTACAATTTTTAGTAAATTATGCATACACAAGTTTTACTCTTTACCCAGAAACTCTTCTATACTTATTAACCCCTCATCTCCAAACTCTGAAATGTCAGCATGGTTGAATGTCTTCTTTTTTTTTTTTTTCAGTCAAGTTCAGCTGCACAAGTATAGATGCAATACAAAACAAGCAAAGACTTGGCTTTAACTGCATGATCTTTTTTATGGCAAATAGTACAAAGAAAAAAATCAGAGTAAGATAGTTACATTTCAAGCATTAAAATGATTTTAATAATAGGTCATAAAATATAAGCTAGTAAGAAATAATATGAGCACCTAAAAACATTTACACAGCACGATCTATTACTATACTTTTAAGAGAAGGAAATGAGTCGGAAAGATAAGCAGTGATGTTCAAAGAATGAGCGGAAGGGGTTAGAGTTAGAGGTTATGAAAAAGTTCAGTTATTAATAATGAGAAGCCAAGATATGACCAGGAAGACGAACAGATAGCCTGGTAAAAAACAAACTTAAAGGAGAATATCAAATAACTAAAGAACCACAATATTAGCATGATTATCTGTGAATATATGTAACTCACCGATAATTAGAACAAAAGCAACGTTTCCACAAGACAGTAATATTCAGAGACGTTTTAGAGAGAGCACATTTTGCTGATCAGTGAAAATTGTAGAGGGTACTGTGGAAGGTTTTAAAGATTTGGGAGTACTGAGAAATTGGCACTCCATTGGCAGTACAGTGCTAATTAAATGAGAGTGAGGTAGGAACTGATATCAACAAGAACAGGAAGTTTGTGTTATCTCCGACCCTAAGTTGCTTGTGGAGTCCTCATTAGTGCTAAGTGGGAAAAAGCTGTAAAGGTCAGCTGATGGAGATGAGTAGTGTGCTTGGGGGTTGCTCTTATCTAAGTTCATGGAACTACGACCATTGGAGGACATGTTAACAAAGCAAAATTATGTTGTCTTAAAGGTCAATGGAAAGTTACAAAATTAAAGTAATGGTATTTGGTCTTGCAATCGAAGCCCGCAAAAGAACAACAGCAACAACAACAAAAAAATCAGTCTGGGCAGTACAAAAAAATAAGCCCATATGGAAGCACAAAAGTTTAATTTCTTTGCTATAAAGCCGTGCTTTTGCTGGCTAGGTAAGGAATGTCTTCCACTGAAGCTGCAAATGGTTTTGAAACTTGCATTGAGTATGGAAAAGAAACTTAGTGAAAATCGTGAAGTGCCATTTATCCGATGCTAAAATGTATATATTCTATTCTGAATACAATGGAGATCCTTCTACATGTTAAAACAGACCTTCAGTTATAGCAAGTCTGTGTTTTATAAAGATAAGATGGTAGTAGCATAGCAAGTTAATTGTTGGCCTGAGTTAGAAGAGATACGTGGCTCTTACTGGTTCCTGCTCAAATAAACAAAATACTGTCATATGCTGCTTACTGAAGTTTCGGTCAACCACAAACTGCATATAAAAAGGAGGTCCCATAAGATTCTGATGGGGATGAAAATTTCCTATCATCCAGTGATGTGGTAGCCACTGTAACATTATGATGCAATGCATTCATTACTCATGTGCTTGTGGTGATACTGGTGTAAAGAAACTACTGAAACATCATTTGTATAAAAAGATAGCATATACTGCTAGGGGCAGTACATAATAATTGATAATGATAATAAACCACTATGTTACTGGTTTACATATTTACTATACTCTACTAGTTATCATTTTTTAAAGTATAAACTTTCTGCTTATTTTTTTTTTTAAAGTAAACTGTAAAACTGTCTCAGGCAGGTTTTCCAGGAGGGATTCCAGAAGAAGACATTGTTATCAAAGGAGATGACAGCTTCATGCATGGTCATTATCCCCAAAGACCTTCAGTGTCCAGAGAGACAAGGTGTTGAGGTAGAAGACAGTGATATTGATGATCTTGATCCTGTGTAGAGCTAGGCTACTAGGTGTGTTTGTGTCTTAGTTTTTAAGAAAAAAACTTTTAAAAGTGAAAAAAAAATGTAAATAGGAAAAAGCTCATAGAACTGAGATATCAAATATATATATTTTGGTTTTGTTTTTTTGAATTGGAGTCTCACTCTGCTGCCCAGGCTGGAGTGCTGTAGCAGACTCTCAGCCACTCCAGCGTTCACCTGCTGGGCTTAGGTGATCCTTCCACCTCAGCCTTTCAAGTAGCTGGAACTACAGGTGCTTGCTACCATGCCCAGCTTATTTTTTGATTTATTGTGGAGACAGGGGTCTCACCAAGTTGCCCAGGCTGGTCTCGAACCTCCAGGCTCAGGCAATCCTCTCACCTCGGCCTCCCAAAATGCTGGGATTACAGACTGAACCACTGAGACAGGCAAAAAAAAGAAAATATTTTTGTACAAACTATTTGTGTTTTAAGCTAAGAGTTATTACCAAAAAATTAAAAAAATTAAAGCACTAAAAAGTACCACATATTCTCAATCATAAGTGGACCTTGAACAATTATCATAATACTATAAGAAAGGGATTGGTAGTAGTTGCAAACTGCCAGGGTGGTGGTGGGGGGAATGATATCAACAGTAGCGGGAAACTGCCAGGGAAGGGTGCAACACACTTCTTCAACAAGGGTACCAGCATAACAAACATTTGTATACCTGATCCTGAATTGTACCCCACATCTTCAAAATTAAAAAAAAAATTAAGCTTATAAAGTAAAAAAGGTACAGAAAGTTCAGGTTAATTTATTATGGAAGAAAGTATTTTTAAGCAATAAATTTAGTACAGCCTAAATATACATCATTTATAAAGTTTACAGCAGTATACATTAATGTCCTAGGCCTTCACATTCACTCACTGACACACCCAGAACAACTTCCAGCTCTGAAGCTCCATTCATGGTAAATTCCCTATATAAACACACCCTTTTTCTTTTTTTTTTTTTTTTACCTTTTACAGCATATCTTATTGTAATTTTGCTATGTTTAGATACACAAATAGTGTATCAGGCATTGTGTTACAATTGCCTACTATTCAGTATGGTAACATGCTGTATATATCTGTAGCCTATGAGCTACCAGCTATCTCAAACAATCCGGGAGTATATAATAGGTTATGTCATCTGGGTTTGTGTAACAGCACTCTATGATGCTCACATAACACAATATCCTAACAATACATTTCTTGAAATGTATTTTTATCATTAAGCACTGCATGCCTGTAGATTGATTTGTAAAACTCTTCCCAACCACTGTTTTTAGAGTAACAAAAAGATACATATTATAAGAAAATGGTCTTTAAGTTACTCAGCTAAATGTTACTTAATTGCTAGGAAAAAATATATGTATACAAATCACTCACCTTCCCATTCCCTGCTGAAAAATAGCAGTGAAACCCAACCTGCTGCTCCATCTGTCCAGTGACATTTCTTCACATATGTCACATAAAAAAAAGCCACTTAGCTCAGGCTCACGAAGTTAGCAGTGACATACATCTAAAGGCAGAGCCATTCTCAGTAACACAAAGGAAATTATAAGGCAGTTAACAAAGAGTTAGCATATAAATTAAGAATGCATTTTATAACAAATGAATTATCAAATTATTTCAATATTTTATTTAAAAATATTAAGTAACTAGGTTCAATGAAATTATCAAGTGTGGCTATTCATAATAAAGGACATTTAATAAAGTAGGAAAGAAGGACAGGTATACAAATGGCCAAATAGCCAAAATTCAGAGATAAGACTCAAACTTGGATGCCATTTTATATGCGTGGGCCTGCTGTGATAAGGGGGAATTGGAAACTGAAAGGTTGTAAGGAAATTGTGTTTTCAGAAATACTTTTTTTCTCCTTCTGACAGATGCTTTTTATTTTAAGAATATGATTATTTTGTTAAGTTATTTCAAATACTACAATAAATGTCTAGAGTCACATAATTAAAATACGTAATGCTTGAGTCTACCACTATTTTTATGATTTGGCAGTACAACCTTATTTCCATGGAACAGGAATAGATTCTTCCTAATTCTAAGAGTTATTGAATGCATTAATCTGAACAACACAAATTGCACTAAAGTTCATGTTCTCAAAAGGGAAATTCTAACATATCATTTCCTAAAGTTCTTATATTTATAATTTTTCTATTTTGTTTTTTCTTTCTGCTCATAGCAATGAAAGGCTATGATAATTAATAGTTTTCCCTATGAATCCTACATCGTTATTCCAAAATATAATGATTGTGTGTTTTCTCATTATTTTGAACCTATTTCCAATGGCAGTTCCTCAAATATTGATACGACATTTAAAAATAATAAAAATATACATTTGGGTCACATAACTGGTTAACCTAAGTCCAGGGCCTTAAGGGCTATCAGAAACACAAATCTTTGTCATCATTTGCCTGATTTTCTTGGATTTGGTCTATTCTTCGACAATTCTCTTCTCATAGTGGTTGCCAGCTCCTCTAGTCTTCCAAATTTTTTATAGTTAAGAATCCTAGAATGTTGAGCACTCCTCTTTCTGCAGTACTGTAATAAGCTTCTTGAAGTTGATTCAAATTGGCCTAGCACTGATCTTGTGACCATATCTGAAGTGCTGAAACTAAATTTTTTAAATTGACTTGAGAATGTCCTTAATACATCGTATTTTAGTTTTAGCTATTATTATTCCTAGATATGGATTGAAGGAGTTAGGTTCATTTAAATTAAATAAACTAAAGAAATTAAAGGAGTCACGTTCAAAAGAAAAATAAAACTATATATATATATATACATATATATATATATAGTTACTAAAATAAGAGTTCCATGATGGCAAAACAATAGTAGTACATAGGTATACTCTACAAATACTCCAATCCTGCATAGATACAGCTTTCAAGAGTGAGATAAAGTCAAGTCATGGTTGTCCTGTGACACTAAATGACCTACTGAAGTTGATTATCATGACTTTGAAATGAGAGCACTAGCCTGATTGTGTGCTTTTTCCCCAGCTACTATTAGATGGATGACAGCAGAAATAAAATATGCAGAAAATAAAATTTATCAAAGTTTACAGTTTCACTAAGCCGGCAGAGAAAATGCAAGAAAGACAAGAAAGTTGAATATATGTATTTTAATATATGTTTATATACTATCCCAAATAATTACTTCACATATATGTTTGTGTGTGTATAAAAACATATGTATACAACATGTATACACAAAGAGAAACACACACCCTGAAATTCAAGTTTTCAATACCTGAGAAAAACACAAATGTGGTAGACTCAATTAACTCAGAGTTTAAAATGTGCAAATAAGATAGCAGAAGAATAAGCTAAAAAATAGAAAATAATAATTATAGAATAGAAAGATTAGAAATAAAGCTATAAGGATCTTTCAGTTATTCAGTTATTATTGGTGAATATTCCATGATCCTGCAAATGAGTACCTACATCAGAGTAAATGACAAAAACAATTAACTACGTGGATATTTAAAGCATGAAAAATTAAAGCTAGAGTGATATTGATTAAGTGAACAAGAAGTTACAACATATTAAAAAAGAAAAAGCTCAATATGGAGTAAAGACTTTAAAATAAAACCAGAAATAAAACTACTAGAAGAACTACCAGAAGAAAACAAAAGGAAAACATTGCATGACATTAATCTGGGCAAGGAATTTGAAGGTAAGAACTAAAAAATAGGGGTAGAAATAGCAAAAATAGACAAATTAAATTACATTAGACTAAAATGCCTCTGCAGAACAAAGAAAACATTCAACAGAGTGAAGAAGCAACCTAAAAAGTAAAACAAACAAAAAAAAAGAATTTCAACCTATGCATCTGAAAAGGGATTAATATCAGGAATAAATAAGGAACTTGAAAGCTTGATAATAAGTAAACAAATAATGTAATTAACAAATGAGCAATATACCAGAATAGGCCAACCTCAAATGAGATGTACAAGTGACCAGTAAGCATATGAAAAAAAAAAAAAAAGCTCAGTATCACTAATCATCAAGGAAATCTAAATCAAAACCACAATGAGATATCACCTTACACTTGTCAGAATGGCTACTATCAAAATAAAAATAATAAATGTTGGCACAAATGTGCTGGAAATACACTGTTGGTAGAATTATAAATTAATACAGTCATTATGGAAAACAGTATGGAGGTTTCTTTCTTTTCTTTTTAAAGATGCAGGGTACAATTTAGGATTAGGTATGCAAGTGATCCTTGTACAGGTAAAGTTTGGGTCTCCCTTTGGTCTCCACTTTGCCTGATTTGAGGGCAAGTACCTTATTGATGCTATGTCCCTACCCTCTCTTGGGAGTTTCTGGCCACTGCCAGTCCCTTTCTTATGAGTATTATGGTAAACGTTCAGGATCCACTTATAAGTGAGAATATGTAGTACTCAGTTCTTTGTTTCTGTGATAAAAACAATGAGTGTTATAGACTCTAAATCCATCCAAGTTGCTGTGAAAGTATAGAGGTCTCTTAAAACTTATAAATCAAATACTATGTGATACAGCAATTCTACTACTGAATATTTATCCACAAGCATTGAAATCCTTTGGGTATAGATGTTGAAGAGATACTTGCACTCCCATATTTATCACAGCACTATCCACAATAGTCAAAATATGAAATCAATCTAGTGGAATACTATCTAAGCATAAAAATATGAAATCCTGTCGTTG
Organism: Carlito syrichta; assembly: GCF_000164805.1. Lineage (NCBI taxonomy): Eukaryota > Metazoa > Chordata > Mammalia > Primates > Tarsiidae > Carlito > Carlito syrichta. The sequence goes on along the minus strand of NW_007232168.1, from coordinate 238,090 downwards.
TGGCAAAATGGATGGACCTGAAAGACTTTTTGTTAATGAAATAAGTAAGACACAGAAAGACAAATGACACGTGGTCTCATTCATGTGGAATCTAAAAGTAGTTTATCTCATAAAAATAGAGAGCAGGATAGTTGTTACCAGAGAAAAGGGTGACTACAGGGAAGGGAAAGATGATAGTAAGAGATTGTTCAACAGAGACAAAATCAGCAAGGGAAGTAAGTTCTGTTGCTCTCTTGCACAGTAGAGTGAGGATAGTTAAATATATTGTATTATATATTGTATTGCACGTTTCTAAATAACTAGGAGAGAGTATTTTTAATATTCTCACTACAAAGAAATGATAAGCATTTGAAGTAATGGATAAGCTAATTCCCCTGATTTGATCATTTCACAATGTATAATTATACCAGAACATGGCATTGTAACCCCTAAATATGTATAATTACATGTCCATTAAAAATAAAACTTTTATAGAAAGTGAACAGAGAGTTACATTTTTCTTAACTTCAAAGAAGGTCGTGGACCAACTGTGCTGCCCATTAAACCTGGACTGGATTTTTTTAAATGTGGTACCTGTATGCAATAGAATATTACATAGCCATAAAGAACAAGCCTATGCTTTGCAGCAATTTCAATGGATTTAGAGTCTGTAAAACTCAGTAATCTATCACAGAAACAAAGAACTGAGTGCCACATGTTCTCACTCATAAACGGACCCTGCACATTTATCATAATACTTTAAGAAAGGGAATGGCACTAATGGAACACTGCCAGGGAAGGAAGAGGGAACACATAACATCAGTAAGGGTACCTGATCTCAAATCAGGTGTAGTGGGGATCATGAGATCATTGAGCGGTCCAAACTTTACCTGTACAGTGACCACTTGTATGCCTGGTACTGAATTGTACCTCACATCTTTAAAATAATTTTCATTAATTTATTTTTTTAAGAAATGAAGAAGGTACCTGAAGATTGGGAAATAAATGGTATAGTACAGTAACAGGTATGTAATTATATAATATTCAAAATTATTACTTCGAACAATTATTCATTAATTAATTACTAGGGAATGAGAAGGGAAAATGGTCTTGGAGTAGCAATGAGAACAAGAGAGATATTTATTACACTCTCAAGTATAATAGCATGGAGAATGTAGTACATACCCTCAAAACTCAACTGCACCTAGAGGGATATACATGAAGTCTATCATTATAAGACAGTCAACTTTCTGTTACAGTTGACAGCAGAAGAGAAAATTATAGATACAAACCCCCAAGCAGAGGAATTTTGAATTTTAAGGGACATAGAGAGTGAAAGGGTTTCAGAATTTGGAAATAAGTCAAAATGGGGAATGTGCAAAACCTTATTCCACTGGAGACTGAGGAATAAATACTGACCCTGGAAATCAGGGTTGCATGTAACAACTAATTAACACAGAGCTCAAAGTCCTCATGAGATATGTCCTGATGGTAACAGCAAAAGGAACTGAAAATGTGACTGTTAAGTATGTGATGAGCATTGGAAGAGCAAGACAGCAAAGGTGGGATGTTGCCAGTAGCACATGGAAGAATATGGAACCTGGGGATGACCAGTCTTACCTGGAACATCTGCTTTCCTGAGATTTCTCCCAACCTGCTGAGTTCAAGGAATTCTGAGGATTTCTCTTGGCCTGCAATATGTGAATGGAGGATGTAGTTGGCATAAATCATTATCATCAGTGTAAGGAAATGTGTGAGTTTCTCTTCTCTTCCAACAAAAGACTCCAGTGGTCTTGTCTGAACCCTGCAAAGCTCCTTGATCCTTATAGAATTCTAAAGCACTTGATTTCTGAGTTCTTCCTTACTTTTGGAGCAGAATAACGTGGGAGACTTTTAGTGAATGCCTAGTGGAGACACAAAATATCTTTTTTAGTTGGCTGCACCCAGTATTTTTGCTTATAATTGTAATATTTTATAATTCCTGCTTGTGTGTAGTGTGTCTATTTTGATTTGGTTTGAAATGTTGTGAGCCCTTAGAACCTGCATAATGTAGGCCTCTAATACTCAGATACTTTTATATATTTTATAATATTTAAATGCTCTTTAAACTTTATAATAAAGTAAACTTTAAAGAAATAAACTTTAAACTTAAAAATATTTTTCACCTCAAATTCTATTTCAATACATATTTTTTCCTTTGGGAATGTAATTATTTTTCCAGTTTTGGATGTACATTTTCTTCTCTATCTCTTGTCTCCTTTTGTATTGCTTTTTTCCTAGTACACATAATCAGAGAGCTTCTCAAAGAGTCAGTCCACCACACCACTGATTCTGTAATCCCAATTCAGCCTTCACTATTTCCAATGCATAATTATTTCCATGAATGATTTTCTTTTTGTTTTATTCAAAACCATTTAGATCATTCCTCAGTTTGGAGCTCATCTGTCTGTCTTTTCAGATTATTGTGCTGTCCTTTCAATTCATTTCTTCCTCTGTGTTTTAGAGGGGCATATTTTACAGCACTTTACAGAAGCTTCCAAACAATTCATAGAAGTTGATGTGTGAAAGTTGCATGGGATAATTTTCAGACAATGTGCTTTCTTTGGATGTCATTCTCTATGGCTTTACAAAATGCTATTTTCATAAAACCTGTCATTCTTCTGATGAAGCACCATCCATACGAAATTGGTGTTTACATTTTTTTGCATGCCTCATTTTCATTTTGTTGTAAGTGCTCCTACGAACATATGTCCAGATAGGTAGGCATGCAGAGTCCCAAGTTCCAATGACATCCACTCGTAGAAGAATTTGCTGTCTACACTCACAGAATCGTTATTTCTCAATTAATTTAACAAAAGAATTAGACAGTTGTACATGTTGGAAGGATAAATGTGTAATAATTTGTTGCTGTAAACACCATCTGATCATTTAGGGATCTGAGAGTTGAAGGAGAAAAGAATGTTTTTTCCTCTTTCTTCTGTTTTTTAAGGCTCTTTTTCAAACTGATGTATGACCCAGAGTCACTTCAAGTCAGGATGAGATTTTTTTTCCTCTTCATTCATGTGTCTTGCTGTCAGGAATGAAATATAATATACTGGTGGACAGCAGATGCTTTGGACTTTTATCACAATTTTTTTATTTTTCTGGTTTCATCACCAACTAGCTGTGGACATTGATCATATTACTCAGTTTATCTAAGCCTCAGATGTTTAAACTATAACACAAGTTATTTTTACTATATGGATACACCTAAAGTTTAATAAAAGATAAATTATGAAAAATATTCAGTCAAAAAACTAGATAGCAGTCAGTTCTTCACAAAATTTTAATATTATTAAAAAGAGTTATAGTTATAATTATTATTTTTACTGCTTTGAAAACCCTGGCTCTGATTTTCCTATCTCTATTCTTTGACCTGTTTTCATATTTTAATGTGTTATGATAGGTAATCAGTAAAAGTAAAGCAAGACATAACTTAGTATATTTTATTTGAGTCATCATAAAAAGAAAATGTTAAAATAAATTTTTGAAGATATTGATTCTAACACTATCATAGCTGGGGACTTAAAACAATAAAATAAAAATCTGAAGTAATATTTGACAGGGAAAAAATTTTCTCTATATATGTTGCCTTTAAAGAACTAATATTTCAAAATATATGCTGCATAAAAAGACTGAAATTCATTGTAGTGATATTTTGACAGATATTACTTGTAGTGATATTTTGACAGATTTTAGTTATGAGTTGTACAAGTGATTCCAAAACTATTTCCTTTCACAATCCAAAACTGTTTCTTTCATTGCATGTCATTTCTATTACTAGAAATTAGTTATTTTAAATTTTAGGTTAATTCATTATTTAATCTACTTTTAGAATATTACAACAAATTTCAATAATATTAAACAATATATATTATAAAGTAGTTCCAGGGACTCATAACTAGAGTTTGCCAAATGTAATATTTTAATAACATTTTAAATTAATAAAACAGTTATTTTAGTACTTTTATATCCCATTTCTTAGATATCAATGTCTCATTTAAGAAAATTTTTGTCCAAAGTAAAAACATTAAATCTGTTATTTCCACATGCTATGAAGAACTTCATGCAATGTTTTTAACATTTTAATTCTCTAGTTGAAAAATATTGGTCACAGAAAATTGTTTTGAATGTCGACTTTTTCAAGATATTTAGTAGTTCTCCCAAGTCAGCAATGAAAGAATAAAAAATACTGACAGAATTAGACGATAATTGACATAGACTGGGCACAGTGGCACACATCTGTAGCCTCAGCTCCTCAGGAGGCTGAGATAGAAGAATTAGTTGAGTCCAGGAGGTCGGGGCTAGTCTGGGCAGCATACTGAGATATTGTTTCTGAAAAAATACTAATATAAAACAAAATAAAAAGACAATTGACATAAACTAAGATATGTGCACAGGTGCCATGTGAGATGAGCTCCTTGATAGCAATTGACTCAGGCTATGTGAATAGGTTACTTGGGCAATTACGTGGGAAATAGACTCAGAGTCGTGAAGAGATTGCATGAGCAATTTCATAGTTAACAAAGTCAGGCTAACCCAAGTTTCCAGCAAGGAGTTCTGCTGATTAGTGCAAAGGTACAGAGCAAAGGGGCCACGGAATCTCTGGGTCTTTTCATGTGAGTGATATGAAATGAGGCATGTGGTAGATCCCAGCTCAGACTTTCTCTAAAAGTGAGGGAGAAATTTATTTCACAACAACGTTTGGAAGCAAAATGGTCAAATCTGTGCTTTAGAGCACCACCACTCTGACAGCAGGGAGGGCATTGCCTGGAGCAAGGTGAGATAGAGGCAAAGAGAATCAGGCAAGTAAAAAAGTTAGGTTACTTTCTCTTTAATACAAGAGAAAAATATCAGACCATTTGATTTAAATTCAATTGGAATGGAGAAAAAAATTTATTTGTTATATAATTAAGCATTTATCTTAACAAACTTTGTGTCTAAATAAATGAGGAAGGTAAGTAAAAAAATAAAAGAAGATTCTTCTTCACGTTTGGGCAGCTGGAAAAAAGTGATGAATAGGAAAGAAGAAATCCTCAGATCTGGAGGCACATTTGTTTCCCTGGCTGTGAGTTAGCTCAGTAGAACAGGATAAGAGGAACCACCGAGCTCTGGAGACGACATAGTCACATAAAGGTGACCCAATCCTTCCATTATGTAGAGTAGGATGGGGACAAAGCCTCTCTGCATGGAATGCTAATCATGGTTTATGCAGATCATGCTTGCCTAATCTAAGCTATAGGTCAACGAAAAGGGAATTGAGTGGATGCTACTGCTTCTTAGCACATAAGTTTGCTCTAATAAATTTGATATTACAGCTGATCCATTTGAACTCCTGATATGTGTCCAAAGCTTTCAGTTCAGTAGTAATGAGATGAAGAATTCAAAGTTGGACTTGTCAATTATGAGATTATTGCTTCAATAATTGGGTTACTTAAGAGAGCAATATTAGCCGGGCTCGGTGGCTCAGCCTGTAATCCCGCGCCTTTGGGAGGCTGAGGTGAGTGAATTGCCTGAGCCCGCGGGTTCGAGACCCGCCTGGGCAGCGAGACTTCATCTCTACAATAAATTAAAAAAATCAGTCGGGCGTGGTGGTGCATGCCTGTAATTCTGGCTACTCGGAAGGCTGAGGCGGAAGGATCGCCGGAGCCCAGCAGGCCGAGGCTGCGGTGGCCGGGAGCGGCCACTGCACTCCAGTCTGGGTGACAGAGTGAGACTCCAACTCAAAAAAAAAGAGAGCAATATTGGCTAGGTATCAAGATTTGAGTAGTCCTCAGCATATAGCTAGTTATTTAAATTGTGAGATGAAATGACGGCCCCAAGAGAGAAGGAAAATAAATCTAAATATTGCAAAGAGACTAAAATAGATGAAAATGATGATCATTGAGTTTAATAAAATTTACTAGTTTGCTCCCAGTAAGTCTTGGACTAAGAAGAAAAGAACAAACTTTTATAAAAATTCCACCCATCTGGTCACATACGTACTCCAAATTTGTATCTGTAAATGAGTATTCTTTGTTATGGTATCATTTTATATAGCTGCACTAATGTTGCAAATCAATGTAATAAATATTTAGATAGATAAATTGGTGATTTTAGTCATGTTCCTAAAAAGGGTGATGGAGACAAATTATTTATTAGCATTTATTAGCATTTAGTTCATGAAACTGAAGTCTTATGATTAAAATAAAATTATCTAGGGACTAAATAATAGACCACAAAAGAAAAAAATCTGAATAGAAATGTTTTTACTCTATCCAAAAAAAGGTACATGCTTAAAATCCTAATAATTAAAACAGTATGTGGTATATGATAAGATAGACCATTGAGCCATAAGAGCAGGTTCAGAAATGTGCTAAGCTGGGCTCGGTGGCTCAGCCTGTTATCCTGCGCCTTTGGGAGGTTGAGGTGAGTGAATTGCCTGAGCCTGCGGGTTCGAGACCCGCCTGGGCAGTGAGACCTCATCTCACCAATAAATCAAAAAATCAGCCGGGCATGGTAGCACATGCCTGTAATTCCAGCTACTTGGAAGGCTGAGGTGGAAGGATCGCCGGAGCCCAGCAGATCGAGGCTGCGGTGGCCAGGAGCGACCACTGCACTCCAGTCTGGGTGACAGAGTGAGACTCCAACTCAAAAAAAAAAAAAAAAGAAAAAGAAATGTGCTAAACATATAGTATATGTTTTAAGATTCTCAAAACCAATGCCACAAACCATGCTCAGACTAATACAAGGATAACATAATACCAGAAAAATCTAAGTTTATAAAACTTAGAAAAAAAATCATTTTCAGTGGAGAACACCTTTCTACCTTTGACATAATATTCAATCGTCAAAAAAATTTTTGATAGATTATTTTATGTAAAAAAAAATCTTTTGCATAGAGTTAAAAATCAACTAAGCTGAAAAATATTTTTTAGCTACAGCAGAAATAAAAGGCTAATCTTCACATTTTAAAATATTCTGGAAATGAAACAGAACTACAAAATGTGAAGCAAAGGAAATCAAAATGACTCTCAATCATGTGAAATATATCTACTATTACTGACAAGACAAATGCAGATTAAAACCCTCTGATTTTCTCACTAATTTCATTGACAACAATGAAACCATGGTGAAATTAATCCTTCACGTAGTACTAGTGGAAATGTAATATAGGTATATATGAGAAGGTGAAAGACTCTTTGAGAGCGTGGTACAAGTCAGGAAGTCGTCAAACTTCATCAAGTACAGTAAAATAGCCAAATGTGAAGGACAGTTTGCCGAATAATCTAATTCAAGAGCAAGCATATTGACCAGTCAGCTGTAGGTCAAAGGGTGATAGCTGCTTGAGTGCACTGGCTACAACTATATTTTTTAGAGGGTGCAGATGACAATGGGGCAGATGTGGAGGACATCACAGACGAGAAACATCCTCTTTGAAGTTCTGATACACATCTTTTTGGTGAGGTCAGAGGCTATGACATCAAGCTGCTTCAGCATCTATCAGTCAAATCCATCTGTAACCCAGTGATAAGAGAACAAGAAAGTGAAGCTTGGCACAAATGTAACCTTCTTTGAGAAGATGGACCAAGTCCAGTGCTATGCTGCCTTCACTCTTCTCTTCATTCTGTATCCAGGCTGTGAATGGTTCAAGAAATACAAGATTACATAGCTGAAAGGCACATTTTTAACTGGAAGTAGGACTCTGTCAATGTCCCATTAAACATTCCTGACTCCCTGACTCATGCTCTGAACATTAACTATAGCCAGTATCAGAGATGGGACCTTATATATTAAGCACAAAACTACTGAAACTACTGGTTTTCATTGTTAACAGCATGAGTGGCAGCAGTTAGCTGCTAGTACGCTATATATTCAGTAAGAATCCGATCCCTCTGTTCTGTTCTTTCCTTGTGAGCTGATGGCTCACTCGCACATCCCTAAAGCCCACTGCGATTTTCTACCTAACTAGGGCCTATTAACTAGTTCTTCTTTGGGCACATATTGGTAGATGAGTTCAGCAAAGTTGGGGTGATTTCTTATTCTGCTTTACTTTTTGAAGCAATTTGTTTCCCAGGAATTATCTTCCCTGAGGATACAGAGGAAAAAATGTGTGAGGCTGCAATGCAGGTTTAACCATGGAGAATATCTGTCCTCTGAGATGAAGGAACCCAAGAACACCACTAACCTTGGCGGTGACTTCTCCCTGGTCATGGAGGGCCCCTAGAATTCACTGAGAGCTTCATCGGTGAGGTTGAGGAGCTGCTACTGGAAGGATCACAGACTCAGGCAGTTTGGAGGAAGAGCCACTCATCCTCTCCACAAAGTGTGCTCTGGAACCAGCAGCTGCCCTCAGAAGACTGCCTGCCTTCCAAACAGGGGCTGGCAGAAGCCCAGTCTTCTAGTTCCATGCTTGAATTATTCTGACAACCTTCTCTGAATGAACAGCAATACACTGGAGATCTCCAAACCCAGGCTTACAGTTCTGAATAATTGGAAGTCTCAGCTACAGAAGATGTACTCAGCTTTCTTGGCCACAAACAGCAGCACAGCGAAGGTTTAGGCAACAGCCTCCTGTCCCTCCAGTGCAGTTTTCCAGGAGTGTTCAAGCAGAACTACCAGAAACACCTCATAAAGCAGCTAGTACAAGACAGTTCTCTGCTTCTTTCTCTGCTGAGTCCTGAACGGAAGCAAATGACATGCCTGGTCAATAGATATTTCTCACTCCTTCTCCATCATAGATTTGGCAGCCCCAACATTACCAGGATCAAGGACAGGGTTCTCCAATGTCCAACCTCCTGAGTGACCTCCTCTCTTGTCGTTGCCTTCCATTCACCCCAACCTTTGCCAAAATCCCTGTCAATTCTCAGAACTGTGCAGGGTTTCCCTTGGGCTTTATGGAGGTCTTGACTTCATGAAGGACATTTTTTAGCACTAAATGAAATGAGCTCTCAAACCAAGAAAAGATATGGACGAATTTTAAATGTATATTACTGAGTAAAATGAGCCAATCTAAAAGACTACATGCCATGTGATTTTAACTATCAGACATTCTGGAAATGATAAAACTATAAAGATAGTAAAAAGATCAATGGTTGCCAGTAGCTGAATGTGGGAGGTGGAAGAATGAATATGCCCAACAAGAGGAGTTTTAGGGCAGTGAAACTATTCTGCATGGTACTATGGTGGTATCTGTATGATACTATAATGGTGGATATATGTCATTATGAATTTGTTCACCAAGGAATTGTAACACCAAGAGTGAGTTCTAAAGTAATCTATAAACTTTGGGTAATTATGATGTGTCAAAGTAGGTTCATCTAGTGTAAATAATTGTATCATTTTTATAAGGTGGATGTTGGTAATGGTGAATGTTATGTATGCAGGAGGGAAGAAGACATATGGGACATCTCTGTAACCATTCTTTCAATTTTACAGTAAACCTAAAAATAGATCTCTAAAAAACACAGTACATTTCAACCAATATGGAAAAAACTTGACAATCTTGAACAAAAATTACAGAAATATTTAGTCACACAGCAATATCATATCTCAGAATCTATGCTACAAATACATATAGATAGTTATACTACAGATACTTCATAAGATGCATGAAGTTGATATGCATAATGTCTTAATTTTAATTTAAATTTTAAAAAATCTGGAAGCAAGCTAGGTGTTCTATTATAGAAGACTTGTAGCCGGGCTCAGTGGCTCAGCCTGTAATCCTGCAGCTTTGGGAGGCTGAGATGAGTGGATTGCCTGAGCCCGTGGGTTCGAGACCCGCCTGGGTAGCGAGACCTCATCTCTACAATAAATCAAAAAATCAGCCGGGCGTGGTAGCGCATGCCTGTAATTCCGGGTACTCGGAAGGCTGAGGCAGAAGGATTGCCGGAGTCCAGCAGGCGATGCTGTGGTGGCCGGGAGCGGCCACTGCACTCCAGTCTGGGCGACCGAGTGAGACTCCAACTCAAAAAAAAAAAAGAAGACTTATTGCATAGACTGGGGGTACATGCCCAAAGGAAATATTATAGAGCCGTTAGAGAGGTAGAATAATGACGTCTACATTTAGTATTAAGGGATCTTCAGGATATAGTGCTAACAGGAAAAACAGTGGATCTTATTTGGGGTTTTCTTTGTGTGTGTATGTAATAATGTGTGGAGAAAATAAGTGTCTCATTGTGTTTATATATTTGCAAAAGTAAGTAAAAATTAATAAAGATAATACCTGTATGAGCTTAAGGAGAATAGAGTGAGAAAGGAAAAGACTTTAAAGAATACTCCATCACCAAAGTTTTGATCAAGGATGTAGTAGATGGCAAAATATTGATTTAAATTCATGAAATATAACATGTAGATGTAGTCTTATGAGTTTAATTGGGTCAAGATACATGCTTACTTTACTCATAAACATAAAGTCTTTACATGTATAATAAGATTAGTAAAGAGAAACCCAGAAAAAAAACCTTTTTTGCCATGTGAAGTGGTCATTAAAACACTATTAAATTGAGAAAAGAAAAATAAAGCATTTACTTCACCTTTTCAAATAACTGCATTTCATTATAACCAAGTAGTTCTAGATGATAAGATAACATTTTATTTTGTAGATCTCTAATTGAGAAGTGTCTAAGAACTGACAGAATTAGAATGTCATCATTTCACACATGCCTTAGTATAGAAAGGATTGCCAATTAGTGTTAAAATTACTAAGTGAATGATTGATGGAAGACTGGACATGTGTGTAATCTGGATTACTTTTTAATTGCAGGGAGAAATACTGGAGAACTCAGAATACCATTATCTTGATTAAGTAATCTTTGCACCTTAACTAGTGGGCAACTAGATAGTAGGCATTTTTATCAGTTATATAAAATATTATAACAAATCACGTGCAGATTGGTGTAGAATACTTCAGGGCATTAAGAAATTATTTTTCCATCTATTAATTTACACCAGCTCTAATCAAAGTAATGATTGGCTAAATGGATTGTTATTACTGAGATGACACAACATCACTACTATCCCAAGCAATTGTCTATTATTTTACTAGTATCACATACAATTATTATTATCCCATCCTGGTTTCATTTAATCTGTGAGAAACAAATTAAACGCAGATTATAGGATGGTTGTGATCTCATTGAAAGAAATATATCAATCCACTATAAAAGTAACAGTATATTCAATGAGAAGAGCACAGGAAAATGTTTTTCTAAAAGGCGATATGGAAAGCAATTGTCTTTATTTTCAGATTTACTGAAAAGGTGGAGTGCAAAATGTAGTCTTCAAAATTGATGTCATTATTTATCTTTCTCTGTCTACTCTTCTTTCTTTTAAGTGTTTATATCAAATGTTCATGTTTAGAAATCGTCAACTTTGTGTTAGGATAGCAGAGTTCTTATAAGATGTAAAATTTAAACCAAAAGTGCTCTCTAAAACAGCAATTAGATGCAATATATTTCTAAAATCAAGCAATTTTTCCTTTTTCCCTAAAATTTACATATTTGTGACATATTTGGACACAATGTTAGCTTTGGACTAAAATTCCTTTTACCTTTAAACAGAAAATCTTGTCTTCGCAGCAACTTGGATGGATTTAGAGCCTGTAATACTCAGTGATTTATCACAGAAACAAAGAACTGAGTACCGAATGTTCTCACTTATAAGCAGACCATGAACCTTTACCATAATACTGTAAGAAAGGAATTGGCAGTATCCGGAAACTATGGGGACTTGCACCTAACATTAATAAGAATATCCAATCTCAAACCAGGCAAAGTGAGGACCAAAGGCAGGCTCAAACTTTACCTGTACGATGACCAAATATGTAACTAATCCTGAATTGTACCCCACATCTTTAAAATACAATATTTTTTTAAAAAAAGAAAATCTTGTTATAGATATATAAACAGATTGCTTTTACTTCATGCATTTAAGTGTAGATGAACTTTTAAATAGCATCAATAGTGTATATTTGAATTATTTTTATTAAAATATAATCTGGGACATAGGATTTGATTGTTCAAAACATAATTGCATTAAAAATGTAAGTATAGCCTTTTGGGATTGTGCAACTCATGTGATGGACTTGGCTTATTCACACACATGAAGTCTGAAAAGTGCAGAATTAATCCCTAAAGCATGTTAATGTACTTCTTAGACAACTCTTATTAACTATAACAAGGCATTTAAATTGCAGATACCCTGCTGAGTGAATATTCAAAATGCACTTGACAGCTCTACACCAGAATACCATATGCTGTTTAACAGAACATTACTATGTTTTATTTTGTGATTTATAAAAGGTTGGTTTTATTTTGTACTGTCCTGGCTCTAGAGAGAGGAGAGAGAAGAGGAAGAAAAGAATAAGGGGGAAAAAAAGGAAAGAAGGATGGAAGGAAGGAAGGAAAACGATTCTTACATTTCAAGAGTCCATCATATGTCAGACATTTTTACATTGTTTTCCTCACTAATGGTTATTTGAACACACATCACACTTCCTTATCTCATCTTTTCGTTCACTGTCTTAACATATCTCCTTTGGTGGCCGACTCGACCCTTTAATGAGAAAATGTCTAGTTTTCCAGAATGATGATTGCACTGTCTATTTAAATTATTTTAGGTTGCTAGAATTTAAGTATCTTTGTCTTTCTTTTACTTATTTTAAATATTAATTCATAAAATTACTTGCCATTTGTCTTTCAAAAAGTCTGATCTTTTTCTTCTTCAACCAGAAGAAAATAACTTAAACCATTGGGTGTTATGTGTTTCTTGAGAATTAATCCTTATAATGTGATAATTTACTTTTTTCCATAAATCAATAGTAGAAATTATAATAACAGAGCAATTCTACAGAAAGAAGGCAGAATAAAAATTACTCTATATCACAAAAAACTTGGAAACCAGGTTCATCCCACCATACCATTACTGTATGATTTTGGTATGGGATTTTTTTTTTCCTATTTTTTAGATTTCATAATTTACTTATCTATTATAGAGTTGTAAGGTACAAGTGAGGATTTAATACATAAGAATGCTGCATGTAGGTGAAGTTTGGGCTTCTAGCTGGCACTTACCCTTCAAGGTAGTGTCCCTTTTTTTGCCACGTGACCCTCACACTCTTTGTTTCCTCTCTCCCCTAGTAGTGCCAGCAACTGCAAGTGAGAGCATGCAATATTCAGTTCTTTGTTTCTGTGACAGTTCACTAAGTATGACAGTATCCAGCTACATAGAAGTTGCTGCAAAGGCCATGATGTTGTCCCTCTATATGGCTGCATATACTCCATCATGTATATGTACCACATTTTCTTTAATCATTCTACTTTCAGTGAGCAGCAGAGTAGTTCTGAAGTCTTTGCTATTGAGAATAGTGTGGCAATACACATGCACGTGCAGGTGACTTTTTTAGTAAACCAATTTATGTTTCTCCAGGTATATTCCCAGGAGACGGATTGCTGATCTCATGGAAGATCAATTTTTAGTTCTTTTAGGAATTGTCACACTGCTTTCCATAGAGATTGAACTAGTTTATATTCCCACCAACAGCGTAGAAACATTCCCTTTTCTCCACAGCCATGCCAGCATCTGTTACATTTTGACTTAATAATGATGTCCATTCTTATTGGAGTTGGGTGGTATCTCATTGTAGTTTTGATTTGCATTTCTCTGATGATTAGAGAAGCTAAGTATTTTTTCATATGTCTGTTAGCTGCTTGTATGTCATCTTTTGAGAAGTGTCTGTTTATGTCCTGTGCCCATTTTTGTTTTGTTTTGTTTGTTTTTTCCCTTTCACTTTGTTTGAACTCCTTGTAGACCCTGGATGTTAGGCATTCGTCAGATGCTTAAATTTGCAAATATTTTTCTCATTCTGTGAGTTGTTTCTTTAGTTTCTTGATGGTTTATTTTGCTGTCCAAAAGTTTTTTTAGCTGATGAGGTCCCACCTGTCTATCTTAGCTTTTGCAGCATTCACTTTTGGGGACTTGGTCATGAATTCATTGCCCCCTCCACTTTGCGTAAGGGGGTTTCCTACATTTTCTTGTAGGATTATTATAGTTTGTGGTTTTATGTTTAGGCCCTTGATCCATTTTGAGTTGATTTTTGTATATGATGCTAAGAAGTTGTCCAGTTTTATTCTTCTGCATGTGATTAGCCAGTTGTTCCAGCACCATTTGATAAATATGGTCTCCTTTCCCCAGTAATTGCAATTGGTGCCTTTGTCGAAGATGAGTTGGTTGAGAGATCATGTTTTAATTCCATAATCTCTGTCCTGTTCCATTGGTCTATGTGCCTATTCCTGTACCAATGCCAGGATGTCTTGGTTACTGTAGCTTATAATAAAATTTAAAGTCTGGAAATGTTATACTTGCCACTTTGTTTCTTTGACTGAGATTTTTTTTAACTATTCATATTCCTTTTTTTCCTGTATAAACCTCCATATTGTCATTTCCAGGTCTGTGCGAAATGATATTGGCAATTTGATGGATATTGCATGAAATCTCTAGATTGTCTTGGGTAGTTGGACATCTTGATAGTATTAATTCTTCCAATCCATGAGCATGGTATGTTTTTTCCATTTGTTTGTGACGTTCTTGCTTTGTTTGAGCAGCATTTTGTACTTCTCATTGTATAGGTCTTTCGCTTCTCTGGTTAGGTAGTTGCCAAAGTATTTCAGTTTTTTGTTTGTTTTATCGCTATTGTGAATGGGATTTTGTTTCTTTGTTTGATCTCTGCCTGCCTGTTTCTGGTGTATAAAAATGTAACTGTTTTGGTATGTTGATTTCATAACATGCGATTTTAACAAAGTTGTTTATCAGTGTGAGGAGGCTTTTGATGAACTCCTTAGAATGTTCTAGATACAAAGTCACACCGACCACAAAAGTGATAGCTTGACATTCTTCTTTTTTATTTGAATACCCCTTGTTTCCTTACCTGGTTGCTCTAGCTAGGACTTCCATCACTGTGTTGAATCGGAGAGGTGAGAGAAGGCATCCTTGTCTTTTATCAGTTCTTAGTGGGAATGCTTACAGCTTCTACTCACTGAACAATATGTTGACTGTAGGTTTATCATAGGTGATTCCTAATGTTTTGAGAAATGCTAATTCTATGTTTACATGTTCAAGGGTTTTTATCAAGAAGGGATGCTAGATTTTTTTGAATGCTTTTTCTGAGTCTAATGATATGATCATGATGTTTTGGTTTTACATCAGTTTATTTGCTGAATTGCATTTATGGTCTGGAGAATGTTGAACCAGCCTCGAATCTCAGGAATGAAGCCCACTGGGTCATGGTGGATGATCCTTGAGATATGTTGTTGATCCTATTTACTAGAGTCTTGTTAAGAATGTTTGTGCCTATGTTCATCAAGGAGATTGGCTTGTAGTTCTTTTCTTTGTTGGGTCTTTGCCAAGTTTAGGTATCTGTGTGATATTAGCTTCATCAAATGAGTTGTGGAGTATTCCATCACTCCTGATTGCCTGGAATACTTTCAACAACATTGGTATCAGTTTCTCCTTGTATATCTCGCAGAACTCACTGGAAGGCCCCCTGGTCCAGGGCTTTTTTTGTGTGTGGGAAAGTTTCTTAACTGAGTCCATTTCTTATTGTTTCAACCTTGGGAGGTTGTGTGAATGCCAGAAAATTCTCTATGTCTTTTAGATTTTCTAGTTCATTTGCTTACAGATGTTCACAGTAATCTCTGATAAACTTTTGAACTTTTCCCAGGTCAGTGGTAATTTTGCATTTTTTTAATTCTAATTATGTTTATTTGGACTTTACCTCTCTCTTTTTGCAGTCAATAACCTGGGGTCCATCAATCTTATTTATCCTTTCAAAGAACCAGCTTTTTGCCTTGCTGATCCTTTCTATGATATTTTGTCTTCTATGTCCTACTATTGTGACTTTATTTTAATGATCTAGTTTTTGTTTGTTTGTTTGTTTGTTTGTTTGTTTGGTTTTTTTACTGAAATTAAGATTCAGATGTTCTTGTCTTTCCGGTGCCCATAGGTGTAGCATTAGGCAAGACCAAGTATGTGGTCTTTCTATTTTCTTGATGTGGGTATGTAGTGTTACGCATTTTCCTCTCAACACTGACTTCATGACATCCATATATTCTCAGATCCCTAGATTCTTTGTTTTCATTTGTTTCCAGGCATCTTTTTATTTTTGTCTTTATTTATGTGTTGACCCAGATGTTGTTTAGCAGCATGTTACTTAGTGTCCATGTCTTTGTATGTTTGGAGGAGGAGAGATCTTGTTGGTGGTGATATTTATTTTTATTCCACTGTGATCTAAGAATAAGCATTGTAATATTTTGATCTTTTGAAATTTATTCACACTTGATTTATGTCCGAGAATATTATCAATCTTGGAGTATGTTCCATGACCTGATGAGTTGAATGTATACTCTGTAGCTGTTGGGTGGTGTTTTCTGTTATTTGATTGAGTTTCGAGTTATGATTTGAATCTTTTTGTTTTAGGGGAGTTTTTTTGCCTCAATATCTGTTGAGGGTTGTTAGTGGGTTACTGAGATCTCCAACTATGATGACGTAAGTGTCAGTGTCTTCTCTTTGTTTTTTTAGTAGCTATTGTACTAAAACTGGTGCTCCTGTGTTGGGCACATTCATGTTGAAGATGGATATTTCTTGTTGAGCCTTTTATCATTATGTAGTATCCTTCCATGTGCCTTTTAACTTTTGATGGCTTGTAGTCTGCTTTGGCTGATATTAGAATAACTGACCTCACTCTTTTCTGCATTTCATTTGCCTGAACGATCTATTTCCAGCTTTTTCATTTGAGTCTAGAAGTGTCCTCAGGAGTGATATTAGTTTCCTGGAGGAGCAGAATGTTAGTTCTTGCCTCTTTATGCAGTTTGTCACTCTATGACTCTTCAGTGGTGCATTCAGACCATTCAGTTTCAATTAATTATTGAAATGTGAGTTTACTTCTATCATATAGCAATTAGGGTGTTTCTTTGCTTCCTTTTTACATGGGTATGTGTGTGTTGTGTGTATATTTTCATTTTTGTGAATAATATGTAGGCTCTGTTTACTCTGCACTTGTCAGTATGTTTTTGATGGGTATGATTATTCTTTTCTTTCTGTGTTCAACACTTTCACAAGCATCACCTGAAGTTCTGGAGTGAGGCAGAATATTCTATTAGGGATTGGATACTTGGAAGGACTTTAATTATACATCACTGAAAATGCTTACCTTTGCAGGGTAGGAAATTCCTGACTAACATTGCTTATCTTTGAGAACACTAAAAATGGGACTTCAGCCCCTTTGGCTTGTAGTGTTTCTGCAGATAAGTCTGTAGCAATCCTGGTGGAGCTTCCCCAGTAGGTGGTCTGGCCTTTCTCTCTTGCTGCCTTTAGGATTATTTTCTTTTATGCTTACATTGTTGGGGGAGATTACTATGCGTCTTGGGCATGGTCTTCTCATGTGATACCTTGTGGTAGTTCTCTGAATCTCTTGTGTTTGAATGACTGCCTCTCTAGCAATATGCGAAAAGTTTTCTTAGATGACCTCATGGAATGTTTATTCCTTGGTGTTCTCGGGTTCTGTTTCTGCTTCAGGGACACTAATAATGCAAAGATTTGACTTTTTTACTTAGTCTTACACCTCTTGAAGGCTTTGCTCATTTTTTAAGTATTTTTTTTACACCTTTGATAGATTGAGTTTGTTCTATATTTTGGTCTTCAAGCTCTGGTATTCTATCCTCTACCTGATTGATCCTGCTGCTCATGCTTGTTATTTAGTTTTTAAATTCCAGGATGAATTCATTTCCATCATTTCAGAATGGGCCATTCTCAAATTAGCCAACTTTGTTTATTTCCAGTACGACTTCTAGTCTTTTGTAGTTTGTTTATTCACTTTAATCATCCAATCTCTGTGTTCTAAAAAAGCAATTATCAGTGCACAATCAATGAAAGGCCCCCCCTCCAATAACCTAAACTGGACAATAGTTACAGAACTCAGATTTCATTTAAATTCTAATTTCAGTAGATAAATCTAGATCACTAAAACAAAATCTCAATATCAACATATTGAAGACAAAAATATCATAGAGAGTATCAAGAAAAAAAATTGGTTCTTTGAAAGGATAATTAGATTGACAAACCCCTGGCCAAATTGATTTTAAAAAGAAAAAGAAAGTAAAAATAAACAGTTAGAAAGGAAAAAAAGGCAAAGTCACAACTGGTCCTGATGAAATTCAAAGTCCCAACTGGTCCTGATGAAGTTCAAAAGAATATCAGAGATTACTATGAACATCTGTGTGGAAATGATCTAGAAAATATAAAGGGAATGGATAGCTTTCTGATATCACATAACTTTCCAAAGTTGAAATAAGAAGAAATTGAATCTCTAAGTAGGCCAATCACAATCCAGGAAATCAACTAAATCATAAGAAATCTCCAGGGTGGTTCCGGTAAGATGGCAGTGGCATAGGTGAAATTGTGAGATTCTCTGAACGGGAGTTCCCAAAAAGACTCTTACTTTCCTTCCCCCATGCCCCTACCCACCGCCAGTCACACCAGTCTGAGGTCTGAGGACCCTCAGTCCCATGCAGGGTCGGATACTGTGGCCCCCAGCTGCTGCTTCTCCTCTATACCTGACACCTGCCTGCCACCACATGAGAATCTCGACTCTCTCCCCAGCTACATTGTCTCACCCAGCGCCAACCTGCCGGTCACCCATGGAGGCTCTAGGCTCCCGCCCCTCAGAGATACCAGCTACATTTCTGGCTGAAGTACGCTATGAGGGAACCAAAGCCACTCTCACCACTCACCACCTGCCCGTTGAAGCTCTAGGCCCACCCTGTCTGAGGCACCCAGAGACCCAGCATACAGCCCCATGCTTTGTAAGGGAACAGCATATCTTAAGGAGGTACCAATTGGCCGCTCTCGGCTCCAGAGGAGGAAGCTCCCTCCTGGCTTCCTCCTCCACCCCAGCCTGCTGGTGGCACACTGGATCCAGCGCCCAGCTGTGCAACTGATCCCTGGTGCCTCACACACCACCACAGTCTGTCATAGTGGATCACCCAGGGACCCAGACGAGTACAGAGAAAGGATCTGCAAAAGAGGAGCTGCCCATCTCAGCCATTTTTCAGGCAGAGATTTGCATTGCCCTGCCCACCTATGCCTATGAGAAACCTCCACCTCGGTTACTAAGGTAATGTCATTAAACCCCCTCCCCTATGCTGAATCAGATGCAGGCAACTCAGCGTTGCAGACCTCTCAGGCAGCAGGCTAAAAGAACAAACCCAAGCTGCAAGTAAATCTAGCTGCCTACAATGAAAGCAAAGGGGAGAGGCTGGAGATCAGAGCTGAAGAGACTTTAGACACTCAGGAAAGTTTCCAGAGGTTGTCTGATTTTTTTATTTTGACTTTTGATTTTATCATTTTGACTGTTTGTTTTGCTCACTTTTGCTTGCTTTTTGACTTAGACTACCTGTTTGTGATGGGGAAAATGCATCAAAAGGCATGATTTTATTAGACTGTCTTTGTGTGGATACCAGTATGCTTTAGGGAATTTTTCCTGTGTGTCTTTTAACTTCTCTCTGGACTTGTGTCTCTTTTTCACCTGTTAGTTAGTATGTATGTCTATTTTCCCTCTCACTCTTCTCTCTTTCTAACTTCCTATTGACCTCCCCTTCTGCCATTATTTTCCTTTTTCGTACCTCCTTTTGTTCCAGGGACCAAACCTACATCCCGCTGCACAGACAGATTGTAAGGCAGTGGGAAATAGGTTCCAGTGTGCACGTACAACTGTTGGTCCATCATAAGGAAGAACAGGAGCATCATAAGGAAGAACAGGAGACTGAACAAGCACAGCAAAAGCAATCCCACTTTCCCTTAAAAACAGAATTAAAGCAGGGGATGGAAAGGGGGAAAGAGAGAAAAATCTACACAAATGAAGAAAAATCAAAAGAATATGGGTTTCTCCCAGACCCCTGGGAGGGCAGACACTGAGAAAACTGACTTCAGAATGAAAACAATGAAGAACCTCCAGAATGACTGGCCTCAAACTACACACCTAGATATCAAGACATTAATTGAGAGATTAAAAAGAATTGAGGGGAGACAAGAAGAAACAAGGAAGGAGTTGATAACAGAGATAACAGTAATAAACAATACTGTGAATGAAATGAATAACAAACTGACAAGCAGGGAAAGCAGAATTAGCCAAGCAGAAGAAAGAATCTCAGAGCTTGAAGACCAAAATATAGAACCAACTCAAACTGTTAAAAACACAAAAAGCAAGCTTAAAAAAGACAGAACAAAACCTTCAAGAGATGAGCGATTACTTCAAGAGAAAGAACCTAAGAGTAATTGGCATTCCTGAAGCAGAAAGAGAAACAGAAATCACCTTGGAACAAACATTCCATGAGATTATTGAAGAAAACTTCCCTCATCTTATCAGTGATGCAAAAATTCACACACAATAGATTCAGAGAACCCCTGTAAGACAAAAAATGAGAAGACCAACTCCCAGACACATAATTTGCCTAAACAAAGTAGGTACAAAAGAAAAATTCCTAAAGGCAGCAAGAGAAAAAGGCCAGATCACCTACCATGAAAGACCAATTAGAATAGCAGCAGATTTATCTACAGAAACCCTGCAGGCTAGGAGAGCTTGGAGCCCTAACCTCACAGTCCTAAAAGATAAACAATTTTAACCAAGAATAACCTACCCAGCCAAGCTAAGTTTCATCAGTGAGGGAGAATTAAAATCTTTCCCAGATATCCAATCCCTAAGAACTTACACTGCCTCCAGACCACCTCTACAAGAAACATTTATGAAAGTACTAAACACAGAAGAAAAGGAAAAAAGAACAGCATGTTTCACAAGAGTACAGGAAAAAGAATAAAATACACATGAACCAACCCCCAAACCAAAAGAAAGACACAACAAACCAAGAGGAAAAACAACAACTTTATAAGAACTCTATGATAGGGGCCAACTCTCACATTTCAATAATTGCCCTGAATATGAATGGACTAAATGCACCACCGAAAAGACATAGAATGGCAAAATGGATAAAATATCACCAGGCAACAATATACTGCCTTCAAGAGACCCATCTCACCTGAAAGGACACGCAATGACTCAAAGCAAGAGGATGGAAAACAAATTTTCAGGTGAATGGAACACAAAAGAAAGGAGTTGCAATCCTAATTTCAGACAAAATGCCATTTAAGCTATCAAAAATTTAAAAAGACGCAGAAGGCCAAGGCCACTACATAATGATAAAAGGTTCACTCTATCAACAAGAAATATCTATCCTAGACATATATGCACCCAACATAGAAGCGCCAACTTTCATAAAGCAACTTCTAGGAAAACTAAAGAAAGATATTGACTCTAACACCATCATACTTGGGTACTTTAATACCCCACTCACAATCCTAGACAGATCATCAGGACAAAAAATCAGCAATGAGATGCGGAAACTCAGTGTGACTCTTGACCAAATGGACTTAACTGATACCTACAGAACACTCCACCCAACCACCACAGAATATGCATTCTACTCATCAGCGCATGGATCGTACTCTAAGATCAACCACATACTTGGCCATAAATCAAGTGTAAACAAATTTCAAACGATTGAAATTTTGTCATGCACCTTCTCGGACCACAGTGAAATAAAAATAAATATTAACACCAACAAGATTCCACCAAAACCCACAAAGACATGGACACTAAACAGCATGGTGCTAAACAACTCCTGGGTCAACAATGAAATCAAAACAAAGATTAAAAGATACCTGGAAACAAATGAAAATGAAGAGACATCTTACCAAAATCTTTGGGATGCTATGAATGCTGTAGTAAGAGGGTAATTCATATCCCTACAAACGCACATGAAGAAAATGGAAGGATCACAAATCAACAGCCTAACAAGTCACCTTAGGAAACTGGAAAAACAAGAACACCAAAACTCTAACTGCAGCAGAAGAATCCAGATAACCAAAATAAAAGCCCAAATCTGGGACATAGAAGACAAGATAATACAAAAAAAAATCAATGAAATAAAAAGCTGGTTCTTTGAAAGGATAAACAAGATTGATGGTCTCTTAGCTAGACTGACCAAGAAAAAAAGAGAAAACGCCCAAATAAATACAATCAGAAACACAAAAGATGAAGTCACATCTCAAAGAAATACAAAAGATCATTAGCGACTACTATGTACACTTGTATGGAAGCAAACTGGAAAACCTTAAGGAAATGGAAGACTTTCTGACATCACACAACCTGCCTAGGTTGAAACAAGAAGAAATCGACACCTTAAATAGACCAATAACAATCAAGGAAATTGACTATGTAATAAGAAAACTACCTACAAAAAAAAGCCCTGGACCAGATGGCTTTCCAGCAGAATTCTTTAAGACATTTAAGGAGAAGCTGATACCAATCCTACTGAAAGTATTCCAGGCAATTGAGAAAGATGGAACCCTCCCCAAATCATTCTATGAAGCTAACATCACATTGATACCCAAGCCATGTAAAGATCCAGCAAACAAAGAGAACTACAGGCCAATATCTTTGATGAACATAGATGCCAAAATTATCAACAAGATCCTAGTAAACCAGATTCAACAACACATCTCAAAAATCATCCATCATGACCAAGTAGGCTTCATCCCTGGGACACAAGTCTGGTTCAACATTTGCAAGACAATAAATGTAATTAAATACATCAACAGATGTCAGAACAAAAACTGTATGATTATATCATTAGATGCAGAAAAAGCTTTTGATAAAATTCAGCACCGCTTCCTGATAAAAACCCTCAAACACTTAGGCATACATGGAACATACCTCAAAATAGTAAAAACCATAGATGAGAAACCAACAGCTAGCATACTCCTAAACAGACAAAAATTGGAACCATTCCCCTGCAAACTGGAACAAGACAAGGATGCTCACTCTCTCCCCTCCTGTTCAATATAGTATTGAAAGTATTAGTTAGAACAATCAGAAAAGAGAAAGTGATCAGGGGTATCCAAATAGGAAAAGAGGAAGTCAAGTTATCCCTCTTTGCTAATGACATGATTGTGTACCTTGAAAACCCAAGAGAGTCTGTAAAAAGCCTCCTTGCACTGATAAAGGACTTTGACAAAGTCTCAGGGTATAAAACAAATGTGCAAAAGACAATCACATTTCTTTACACCAGTAATAAACAAACAGAAACCCAAATAAAAAACACAATCTCATTCACAATAGCCACACACAAAAAAGAAAGAAAGAAAGAAAGAAATACCTTGGCATCTTCCTAGCTAGAGATGTGAAAGATCTTTACAATGAAAACTACAAAACACTGCTCAAAGAAATCAAGGATGACACAAACAAGTGGAAAAATATCCCATGCTCATGGATTGGAAGAATCAACATTATAAAGATGTCCATTCTACCTAAGGCAATCTAGAGATTTAATGCAATACCCATCAAATTGCTAGCAACATTCTTCTCAGAGCTAGAAAAAAACGATACAGTTATTCGCATGAAAACATAAATTACCAAGAATAGCCAAAACAATCCTCAGCAAAAAAAAAAAAAAAAAAAAAAAAAAAAATGCAGGAAGTATCACACTACCAGACTTCAAATTTTACTATAAAGCTACAATAAACAAAACAGCTTGGTATTGGTATAGGAACAGGCATATACACCAATGGAATAGAATTGAGATTCCAGAAGCAAAACCTCAATTTCTCAACCATCTTCGACAAAGCCTCTACCACCCACCACCGGGGAGAGGAGAACCTATTCAGTAAATGGTTCTGGGAAAACTGACTGACCACATGCAGAAGACTCAAACAAGACCCCTATCTATTCCCATACACAAAAATTAACTCTAAATGGATCAGAGACCTAAATGTAAAACCTCAAAC